>NC_090742.1:114790505-114803005 GCF_036898095.1 Palaemon carinicauda
ATTCTAATCCCTTATGATAAGAAAAAAACACTCGTGAACTACTTTCTATTCGATAAAAGACTTTCTGTATAGTACCAGGGTGAACAGCTGACCGTGAACACCACAACTACTATCGACCTTTACTATAAAGGGTTCATGCATCGGGATTATCACAAAGATTTAAAGGCCATGAGAGACATATTAAAGAGTCACGTCTCCCAGGTGGATAAAAACACAGAGGTCAAGTTGACTATTTATTATCAAACTAACAAAACGAGGTCTCTCATCACGAGGAACAAATCAGCCCCCCCAACTCAGGATATTCTCAAACAGACCAACGTGGTCTATTCCTACTTATGCCCTGTTCGAGGATACTTTGGACGTTACATAGGAATGACCACCATGCGTCTGTCAAAGAGACAGTCTTGTCATGTCCAACAGGGTGCAATAAAAGTACATGCCCTCCACATCCACAATAATAACATCAAATGTGAGGAAATAAGCAAGAACACCAAGATCATAGGCCATGCTCCAGATAGCAGGAGACTTCGCATACTTGAAGCTCTTCTCATTCAGAGAGAAAAGCTGACTCACAAAACTTCCCAGGAAATGTTCCTCCTTCCCTCCTGTCGAAGGAACAACACACAGAAAAGTAACCCAACCAACCATGACACCTCCAACCAGGACAACCCAACAGATCAAGACATAACCAACCTCAACAGCTTTGATGAGCGACAAGATAGCCGGCCTAACCTACATACCATCTTGGCGAGCGCTCTCACCAATCAGATCCCAGCTCCCTTATGACAAGATGGTGACTCGACCCCCAGGAGTGAGTTGGAAGGCAGCTTGACTGTTCTACAGCTGCTCTCGGCGAGCGGCATAGCCAATGAGGATCAGCCATTCTATTTGCTCTGCCCACGATACTCGAGGTAGCCAATGAAAAATTTGCTGCCTCTCTGCCTAAGCCAGAATTGCCGTATATAAGGACGTAGCTCTCATCGTTTCCAACACTCAAGTCTGAGGAAGGGAGACAACATTCCCGAAATGCGTAGCTTGTTCTCAGTATTCTTTTACCCAAATTGTAAATGTTACCTGATTTGTGAATTTTATATGAAAACCTTGACTTGCCAATTATTCCTGAATTTGACTACCCACCATGAATGATGGATTTTGCTCAGTTACTGGCTGTATGCAGTAGTCCTGAAAAGAAGATAATTAGAGCCATTGAGAAGACGGAGTATAAGATCAATGCAACTGAGGCAGCAATTATTTTCAACAAAACTTGCCTGAAAGAGGGTCTACTACCGAAAAATAATAATAATAATAATAATAATAATAATAATAATAATAATAATAATAATAATAATAATAATGAAGAGAAACAATCCTCATATGTGAGTATTCTAAAGTAAAAAATCGAACTGAATTCCAGCCTCATATGTTATCTAACCACCGAAATCGACTCAAAGGATGACACGTCCGATACAGGATCTCGCACTTTCATTAGCTGATGGATATTCCGTATTTGTTTAGTTTTTCCATATGAGTTATGAATATTCCCCAACCGATCTATGTAATTATCTTTCTATCTACATATATATATATATATATATATATATATATATATATATATATATATATATATATATATATATATATATATATATATATATATTCAGTTCCTCTACATGAATTATGAATATTCACGCACCTATCTATCTATAGTTTTTTTTATCAATCTATCTATCTATTTATCTATCTATGTAGATAGATAGATAGATAGATAAGTATACAGATTGATAGATGGGTTTAGTTTCTATAAATTAATTATGAATATCCACACACCTCTCTATCTATTTATCTTTTTTATATACATAACATAGATATATAGATTTTGTTTTAATAAATAAATTATGAATATCCACCCATCTATCTACATATTTATATTTCTATTTGCATAGATATAGATGGATAGATAATACTTTCAATAAATTTTCCTTAAATAACATTAAATTGTTGCCAAAAACAAAAAAAAAATTAAATAAAATAAGACAAAGTAAGAAGATACTTGTAAATCTGTTACTGAGTGTTCTAATACCTAGTTCATAAAATTAATATATTGCAAACTGGTAACGTAAAATTACAGTGTTTACTTACCATCTTGTACTGTATAATTGCCTCCGCCAAATGTATGTTTTCACCCCTGTTGTCGTTTATTTATTTGTTCATGAGGAACTTTACACAAAAACTACTGTACCCATTTTGACCAACCTTGGTAGTTATGTTGAGTATGATCCAAAGATTAATCTGCAAGATTTTGGATAAAGTACTTTCATTTTATGTACTTTATCCAAAATGTTGTAGGGTAATCTTTGGATCATACTCAGAGATAAAACAACAAATGCTTTGGAACAATTTGGATTCATGCCTAGAAGAGGGACTGTAAATGCAATTTTTGCTTTGAGGCAGATAATAGAAAAACATCGGGAGAAACCGAAAGGATTCCATATTGTCTTTATTGACTTGAAGAAGATCAGTAGCTGTGGAGATGTGCGAAACAATAGATAGAACCTTAGAAATACGTAAGAATCACCCAAGATATGTATGAGTGGGGAGAAGCAAATGTTAGGCCTAACGGAAAGTCTCCCAGTAAATGTGGGACTACATCAGGGGTCTGTATTGAGCACTTGCCTATTTGATCTGGTCATGAAAGTAGTAACACAAGGTATTAGAGATCAGTCTCCTTGGTGTATGCTTTTTGCTGGTGATGTTATACTGTGCAGCACTAGGCGAGAGGTAGTAGAAGAGAAAGTAGAGTAGTGGAAAAAAACAATGGAAAATAGAGTTTTGAAGATCAGCAGGAAAAAGAGAGAGTATTTGAGATTGAAAAATGGGGAGAATGGGGAAGTTAGTTTATACGGAGATATTGAAAAGAGTTGAAAATTTCAAGTATTTAGGATCAACATTTGCAGAGGATGGTGATCTGGGAGCAGAGATAAACCACAGAATACAAGCAGGATGTAAGAATTGGAAACAAATGTGTGGAATACTATGCGACAGGAAAATAGGGGTTAATTGAAAGTTAAAGTACACAGGACAGTTATGAGACCGGCAATGATGTATGGAGCGGAGACGTGGGCAACAAAGAACCATAAGAGAAGAAGATGGATGTGGCAAAGATGAGAAGGTTGAGATGGATATGTGGGGTGACAAGAAAAGATAAGATACGGAATAATGTAATTAGGGGTACCACAGTAGTTAGAGAACTATCAGATAAGATCCAAGAAAGTAGACTGAGGTGGTATGGTCATTTCATGAGAAGAGATGAACCGTATATTGGGAGGAGAGTGATGGAAATGGAGGTACAGGGAACGAGAAGGAGAGGGAGACCAAAGCGAAGGTGGAGGGACTGTATCAGGGCTGACCTTCGATCAAAGGGATTAACCGGTGATGAAGTGTCTGACAGAGGTAGATGGAGAACGCTGGCCAGAAACATTGACGCCATACAAAAGTGGGAAAAGATGCAGACAAAGAAGAAGAAGAAGAAGATTTTGGATTAAGTACATCAAAGTACAAGTACACAACAATACTTTGAAAATAATCACAATGTTAAGTAAACGGCTAATATTTTTAAGTTTATTTTTCATTTGAGAACATCATTACACATATACTTCTGAACCAATCTAAACGAAACTTGATGGACATGTGGGATATGATCCAAAGAGAGATCCATTAAATTTTAAAGAAAATACATCGAAATACAAGTACGTAGTGGAGTTAAGTAGAAAATAAGACTGCTTGGCGAGGCGAAAGCATACTCTCTACTGAGTACACCTCTTGTTACCCATGCAAGTATTATAAAGTAATTTGATAAATAGGTAGGACTTACGTTGGCCAACCAGGTTAGTGATGAAGCAATGTAGGCCTTCCACGATATTGGGAAACTTATCAGTCGACCCTGTTCAATAATAGACAGTATGGTAACGTGGGTGACGTTGGAACTCCGCTCTTAAGTAATTCATATTTACTTCATTTCATAACAATTATGTGATTAACAATAAGTGTCAGTATCTTTATAAAAGAAAAAAAAAGTTAATTTGACATGGTTGTCTATTGCTAAATATAAATCAGCAAGCTCCAAGTAACATATCTCATTTAATTATTTACGAAAACTATTAATCATAGTACAGTTGTCTAGAAATGAAAATCTTTTCGCTTATATGAATACCAATCATGTAGCTGGTGAACGAAATCTACAATATGTTTTCGAGAAATGTCTTCCTATTAGCATTATTGAAAATTATCTCCCTCTCTCTCTCTCTCTCTCTCTCTCTCTCTCTCTCTCTCTCTCTCTCTCTCTCTCTCTCTCTCTCTCTCTCGTTCATCATATTTTTGTAACTTTGATCGCACAGTGGTGATATATATACGATTAATAGCTTAACCTTTACTATAAAATTTATTTATTTGTTTTTTTTTTGAGCAAATGGTGGGTCAATTGTAATATAGGGCAGATGAAAATTATGATAATTACTATTCTCATTTAGATTCACAAAGAGAAGAAAGAAAAGTATCGTTATTGCAGTAATAATTAGAATATATTTTGCTTAAATTATGGTAAATTACACTAATTATCAGCAAAATTCCTCAATCAAAGAAAATATATAACGTGTATGTTCTTTGTTTATGACTTAATGTGAGAAAAGGCCTTTTTTCATTATTGGTCCTTCAGATGTAAAAGAAATAGCGGTTCTTACATTTGAATTATTCAATGGAAACTAATCTAAACCCAATTGATTTTAGAAGTCACCTTTAATTAAATTTTCACAATTTCATGTAAGGGCAATTATACTCACAGACCTATTTCATTGCGATTGGGTATTATAATTTGTGTACTATGATAAAGCTATTATTATTATTATTATTATTATTATTATTATTATTATTATTATTATTATTATTATTATTATTATTATTATTATTATTAGCTAAGCTACTACGCTAGTTATAAACGCAGGAGGCTGTAAGCCAAATGGATCCAACAGGTAAATATAGCCAATTGAGGAAAGGAAATAAGGAAATAAATAAACTACAAAAGAAGTATTGGACAATCAAAATGAAACACTAAGAAAAGTAACAATATTAAAATAGATCTTTCATATATAAACTATAAAAAGAGTTATGTCAGCCTATTCAACAAAAAATCATTCGATGCAAATTTAAGCTTTTGAACTTCCACCGATTCAACTCCCCGAATAGGTAGTTTTAGTGTTGTTTTTCTTAGCACAAATTTAAAGGAATGTATTACTTTTCCTAACTAGTCAGGTATATCATGTAATTTCGCCTCCTCGAAAATCTGGCGAAATTACATTTTATGAAACTTTATTGTTTAAGCAATCAGATTTTTTCTCTTTTTTTATTACCATGATATTTATTAGCCAGCATCATAGATTTTACAAAATGGCTGCCGTAAAAAGTTTTTCGGCAATATCTTAGCTTCTCAATACGCAATAAAAAGGATTATCACAGCTAAACCACCTGTTTTTCAGGACCGAATAACCCAGTGGTATCAAAATTAATAAGCTAGACATAACTACAAAGGCCATGGGAATATATATGTTTTTCACCATGGAGTCATGGTTTGCTATGACTAACACCAATGACATCTATGTCTGGGGAGAAAAAAAAAAACTGGTAAATCAAGAGTGTGGTAGTTTCTTCATGGCTGTTGTCTTAGAATAGCAAGTCTTTCTTGCTCCTGGTATACCCTGAAGAAGAGGGGAGGCCAGTTTGTAGCATGTACTCTTGTACTCCAGCGTCTTTGAAGCAAGATGGTTGGTCAGTTTCAGCCTTCCTCTTGTTTTGCGAAAGAAACCTAATCAATTGGGATGTGATTTATGTTTGCATCATCCCTAACTTACTACTGAATTGAAGCTATTTTTTGCCTTATAGTATCAACGGAGGCCAGAATTATCCCTTTATGTGTCAAACATAAGGAAAATTTCACCCTAATATCGTGTGAGGGACATCAGCCTGTTGTTGAAACATTAACTGAGGTCTTTGACTGTCACTGTGGTTACTGGTTTCGTTGTCAGTCTGCTTGAGATTTTATGTATATCTTACAAGAGTAGGACACATTATTGACAGGCTTTTAAGTTTTAGTTACTAACGAAGCAAGGCATGATCAGATGTCCCAACCTTACATGTTATAACACTAGGGCCAAGAAATTACCAGACTTTTACGTAGACTTTGTCATGATTTGCTCACAACCTGATTCAGGAGCTCTTAAGCCACGGACATAATTAAGAAACTTATTTCAACCAATCCCTATGGCTAGCATTGAAATCACCAAAAAAAAAAAAAAAAAAAAAAAAGACTCCTCTTAATCGTCTTTATGTCTCTTACCCATAATGGTAAGAATACAATAGAGGATGGAATCCTCCAAGTCTAAGATCAGATAGATAAAAATCGAATAGAAAAAGAAAATGGTTATGCCACCAATAAACTTTTATGATCTAAATTTCATAGCTACTCCACATTCCTAGTAGGCCTCCATTAGCAAGGTGCTCAATCTTAATATACACCGTCATACCCTTTGGCCTAGGAATGGTATACCATTTTAAATTTATTGGCTTCTTGAAATCTGGAGAAAGCTTCTCAGACGAGTGACTCTTTTGAGAAACAAACGTTTCTGAACATAACAAAATATATTACTGTGTAGAGGTAACTGTTTTATCTTTAATATTACCATGTGGTATACGAATGCAAATATTACATTGAGCTTGCTTCACGTCTCTAGGTAGAATAAGAATTAATAAAATAATACGCTCTCTTCATATTTATAAATAAATCCCTTTCTACTAATAACATTCTAATTTTTCGTTGACTCCTTCAAACATATAAATTCATAACGTAAAAAAAATTTAAGTGGAGTTTTCGAAAACATCTTAATAACACATATATCCACCAAAACGTACTCCATATCCAGAGCTTTATGGTTTAAAACCGTGAAAACCTAAAGAAATGAAATAAACAATAATGCGCAAAACTTCGTTGTTCGGTTAATCACAAAAGTGAGTTAAATTTAAATTTCCATTGTGTGACCATTACATTTAAATCTTTTAAAGCTGAAACATCACAGTTTGTAATCTTGTTTTATTCTTTACCTCATTACCTCCACAAAGAAGTTAATTGTTTCACCTGGCTTTCATACGTGTTGTGTTTTAGTTTTAAAAGCGGATAAGGACCACATCAAGATTTTTTACTACCGAGGTTCAATTACATTAATCCTGTAGAGATTTGATAATACTTGAGTTACGAAACTTTCGTGAATCATTAAATGGTTCAAATATACTAAAATTGTAGACAGTTAAGTTACACACGTACTATATATTTGAGAATTACTTATTTTTATAATTTTCAAGTTAGGCTGCTGGTGGAAAGGAGATAAATCGAGAAGGAATTCGGTGTTGATCCTATTGTAACCTTAATTATAAAAACATACTATGCATTTTGGTAACCATCAAACTATTTTTTAAGAGGCCAGTCCAAGTTTGTAAAAGTGGACGATTATTTCATTTTCATCCCTAAACGTTTACTTTTTATTTTCGGTTCCTGCTATGTTTCCTTGAAAAATTCTGATAATCGTCGGTTTCGATAGATAAAAATGGTAATATTTAAAAGCCGTGTATTCTTTACTGGTAATGTTTTAACTATGTATAAATTCTATTAAAGGGAATAGTTATACTGTAGGTAACTAGTTTATGGCTTCATTTTCATAATATTAAAAAGAATACTATTTTGCAAAGTAGGCAATATTTATACTACTATTTTAGTAAACCCCTCACAATATTTATCAGTTTCCTTATAACACCTTGAATGTTTTTTTTTTCTTTTTTTTCAGATAGGGGAGAGAATTCAATTTTCCCTTTATGGTTCCTCATTCCATATTTTTTTGACTAACATGAAAGGATATATCTATTGGAAATGAGTATCCATACACTAATTTTGAGTTAAGAAATATTTTCCAACTTTCAAGTGTTAAGTTATCAAAGTCTTGTAAATATCAAGTGCTCATGTTTTGTTCAATACATTATATTCTATTTACATTTGATTTGATGTATGTTTTTGTTCAATAAAAAGTTGATTAACCTATTATACTTGAATGAAATTGAGGGTAGTGCCTCTACAGCTTCGCCTTAGACGAAATAAAAAAGATATTTGAAAAAGAAATATTTATATCGAATGGAATTTAATGATTCTTCCTAACATATGTCACAATTGTGAAGGTCAACGACGAAGGGTTACGTCAGTTATAATTATTTTTGACGTCTAACATTGTCCGTAGCCATAATGAAATTATTTGTAAGATTTGAAACGAACACTACGTATAATTCAGTTATATTTCTTTGTATTTATTGATTTTAGATTTTTACAGAACTATTTTGCGAAGGCAGTAACTGGAAAAAAGTTTTTCTACTGGGCTTGAAGTAACTTTAAAATGAAAGTTTTTTTATAAGCAAATTTCTTTCGAAAGATTCTTATGATAACCTTATTTTCTATCTATTATTTATGTCAAGATTTGGCAATAACTATTGTAGCAGGAATTAATCTTCAAAAGCCCATTCATTTGCAGAAATCTTATGACAAAAGCCTTTGTTATACTAGTAATGTGGTCTACTTCTCGTGTAGTATTCTTTGCAATTTTATTCACAATGAAGATGCTTAAAAAATCAGGATTGCGTGTTTTCACAACAAAATGCTGTAAAACATTTAAAGTATGTTCACATACACACACCCTTTTATATAATATATATGTATATATATATATATATATATATATATATATATATATATATATATATATATATATATATATATATATATATATATATATTACACTCATCATCATCATCGTCATCACCAGCCGTTGGTACCCCAACGCAGGACAAAGGCCTCAGACATGGGCTTTTATTCCCGTGTGTTTAAGGATTTCCCTTCCCTGCTTGGTTTGTAATTTCCTAGGATTTTTTTTATTTTTTGTTTTTTGTTTCCATCTATTATCTGCAATTCTCATTATACGTCCTGCCGTCGTCCATTTCTTTCTTTGTTGTTAGAATATCCTCTACTTTAGTTTGTTCTCGTATCCCTGTAGCTCTTTTTCTATATCTTAGTGTAAACCCATAATTATTCCTTCCATATCTCTGAGTTGTAACTAGCTTATGTTCTAAGCCATTAGAAGGCCTCTTCCAAGCTCTATATGTATAAATTAATACCGGTATGCCCACCCGGTTTAATACTTCTCCTTTTAGAGAAACTGATGTTTTACAATTCACAATGTACTGTATTTTTTTTCCCCCACCAAAAGTTCTGCATTCTATGCTTACCGTAATCTTAATTTCGGCCTCATGTCCTGGGAAAATAATTCATCTTTGTCCTAAGTATGTTATTCATTAACAATCTCTAGAGGTTTATCCATAACTCTTATTTGCATTCTCTCTTCATTTTCCTTGAATATTATCTGGTTTTACTTATATTAATTTTCAGTCCTATATTTCTGCTTTGCTATAAAAATTTTCCATCATCTTTTGCAATTTCTCTTATGATTCACTATACATAACTGTCATCTGCAAATCTTAAGGTGTTAAGGAATTCCCCATTGATGTCAATTCCTACTATCTCCCAATCTAAAGACTTAAAAAACTAGGAGATATGGGGTCTCCCTGTCTAACTTCTTTCTCACTCAGAACTTTTTCATAATTTTACGTAGTTTAAGGATTGCTGAATATCCAAACAGATAAGGTCAAGTGTTCTAGCATAAGGGTTATCCATTCCTTTCTTTTGAAGGGCTTCCATTTCCGCTGAAGTTTGGACAGAATTAAAACTTTTCATAGTGTATGAATGCCATACATTGTGATTTGTCAAAAGGTTAACATATCTGTCCATGTATTTTGAATGTATTCTATATACGTAGAAATTCCGTGCAATTTTAACTTCATATCTACAGCAAATATTGCAGTCTGGGTATGAAGTAATTAGTTAAATATAGAAAAGAAATCGCAGAAAAAAAATCTGTATGTATGGAAGTGATTATTTTAAATAACATTTTATCAATAGGAAATTGCTCGTGAAATCTAAAAATGATAATCTCCGAGTTAAATATTTTTCATTGTAAAAACAGCTGAAAAAATTCTTTCATAATGATTATTAGACAAACATAACTACAAAAAAAGTTATTATTACTCAACGATTAAGTTACAATAAATACGACGCATTTACGTTATAACATAGTTTAAATAGATACTTCGTATACTTTTGTGTTCCTGCAGGTACGCACATGGGGTGTTCAGGCGAGCCTTGGAAAAGGCGAGAATTATAGTGAACGCCATGGTCAGCTAATTAAATGGCAATAAGTATTCCTTTTGCTAATTGAGTTTCAGCCTAACTGTTTGAAATGCTAGTCATTCTTGAGAATGATACGATTTCTAAGTTTGACGGTAATTTTCTGTATGAGCAGATGTTATATGAGATCTCTTTGCCACGCCTATAAGGGTTTAGAATTAAGCTATTGATCGTATAACAGAATTTATAATTTTTTATTGAGCTAGAAGGGTAACTGAAATAAATTGATAAACGAAAATCACTGATGTAATGTGAATATACATTGTCGACCAAACGGACGATTACAATGTTTTCGGTAATTTCGTTTCGCATTTACACTTTGCTTGAATGTAGGCTGTTAAACGTAGTCTAGTGTAAGTCATAGCTAAGCAATTATTTATTCTGGTCATTATTTCAAATCTTTGCAGGACAATTTTTTTTTCTTTTTTCAGATAATCGTATCCTAAAAGTGATAGAATAAGTATCATATGACTATTAGAATCAAATCAATCATTTAGCTCAAATACAATATATATATTTCTTTGTAGTCTATCATGAACTGCCGTAACCAAACAATTATTGTTAAAGAGAGAGGGAGGTAGAGAGCGTGGGGGCGAGAAAGGTGGGATGGGAATATCATGACTTTTTAGAAACCTTTGAAGTAGATGCTTCTTTTTGGTTGTCCTTGCTATTGAGACTACACCATGACGCACATACGGGATTTGGAATTCATTCACTTACGATTGCTTTGATTTAGAAAAATCCTTCTCGATGGGCAATACAACATGGAGGTGAAAGTTTTGAAAGTGGATTTTACTGACAGGGAAATAGCGCTGATAGAATCAAGGTTGTATAGATATATTCAAAGGATTTTGGTTGGAATAATACATCAAAATATGTGTTCGTCTAGTATTTCGTGTATTTATGGAGCAACGATTGACATCAGAAACGGTTTCTGGCTATTCTTGTGTTAATCGTAATCTCATGAACATGTACATATTGATCCTAAAAATTGGCATGAATCAGTCGCCTTAGGATATTTTTTCGCTATGTATACGGTTTGCAATTTTTTTTCTTCATCATATAGTAGTTCCACTGTCACAATTTTTTCCTACTCTCTAACTAGTTATAGTCTCATTTCAATGGATCATAATTGGATCGTGCCAAGGGCTAATCAACAGTTATAAATTGATCATTCACAAGACAATTGCTGCGATTAATTAAATCATAACAGAGGCTACATTAGACCTAATTTAATGTTTTATTCCATTATCAATTAATTTAGCATGGAAAATAGCAAAACAGTACCAGTGAAAGGAATTATTACCAAGCTAAACATCTATGAGAAAAATGATATTTACAATATTTTACAATATTTTACAATATTTTACAATATTCATAAAATGCTCATACTTCATCTATTATGATAATGTAAACGAATTATTAAAATAATACAGACCTGATTTTTATAAGGCTCTATTATGTGAGACCCAGATAGCGACGAAGCTCAACGCCGAATTTTGAAGGAGTTTCCAGGTCGTAGTTTAAATGTAAAAGGTGATATTTAGGAACACAGCTTCTGATGATATTCGATCTTCCAAAACTTTCTTGTCTTCTTCTAAAGTCAGTAGCGTTGTAAAAGGAATCAATATGTCGGATCACAAGAGGTGTCACATAAAAAAAGTCTCCACAAATGCACTCAGTCAAAGAAAGAAACAATTATATCCCTAAATGCAGCGGCCGTACTTTTTATATACAGAAAATCCGTTTTCTACTGTATACGACTCGCAAAAGTTCATGAGGGATTTTATATCACATAATAAGCACGAAAAATTTTTGGTAACTCCTGGTCTAGAACACAACAATATCTTGTATTCACAATTCAATAGGATGGTTTTCTATTTTAACATCAATATCCAATGTTTCAAAATAAACCTTTTTCGCATGTCTTCTGATATAAAAAAAAGAGAAATTCAATGATTTATAACAACAATGGGTTTGCTCTCTCTGGTTTTCCTTAAATATATATTCAGAATTATTTTCAAAAATAATATACGTATTATTTAGCCCATTAATGACCGACCACAAGAATGAAAATGAGACTGTCTTAAATAAATTGTTGCTCAGGCCTTGTCGCTGC
>NC_090742.1:114815505-114828005 GCF_036898095.1 Palaemon carinicauda
CTTGCGGACAAGAACATACTTCAATATATGTTGACATGGGTATAAAATTTGGTAATTTTGTATATTATTACATCGTGTGACTACGCACAAGAAATATATGATTTCCTATAGCAAATAACGAGATTTAACCGATTTTGATGACCATTTCAATCGCAAACAAACAGATCAACCAATTCGGTTAGTTATAAGTTGACGAATTGGTTGATGTTATTACGGATGAAATGAATGAGAAAACCAGTTAAATCACGATATCTGCTATAGGAAATCATATATTTCCTGTACGAAATCACACAATGAAATACAATACAAATGAACCATATAAATATTAACACTGTGGACATATATACCGAGTTAAAATATATAAACAACAGATGTCGGGGACGATAACATTAGCAACGTTACCAATGCTTGACAGAACTACCAACGGTGACGAATGGTACACAGTGTTACCAACGGCACGATGTCTATACTAGAGGTAGAAATAAATTTTTCCATACGAAAACTAAATAATACTTCCATAAAACTATTACACAATAAATAAAGAGTACCAAAAGGCCACATAACCTAACAAACCCACCTAACCTTGCCTAGAAGTACCCCCGGTCACAAAACACATATAATAAGAATGGGGGAATGACTTACCTTGATACACAGTACTACCAACGGAGACGAATGGTACACAGAACTACCAACGACACGATGGCATTACTAGAGCTGGAACTGCTAAATATCTCCTCAGATATATTCAATAATTTCTCCATATAACTGGTACGAAATATATAAAAAGTACACACAAAGGCCACAGAACCTAACAAACCCACCTAACCTTGCCTAAAGTACCCCGGTCACAAAACACGAATAATGACTATTGAGGAATGACTTACTTTTATGAAGGAAACGTCGAAACTTGCTGGACTCGGAAGGAAGAGACAAAAGCGCACGACACTAGGGGCAGTTTAAACGTTGAGGAATAACATTGTGAGATTTAAGAAAATGGTCAACATAACCTGAATGATCAACAAAATCACCATGGAATTGAGCCACTGCTTTTAGATACTGAATGCTGCAACCGGTACAAGTTTCTATAATATGTTCCAGCTCAAAATACGGAAAAAAAAACGCACTAGTAACGAAGGACGAGTAACTAGGTCAAAGGTTAAAACGGGAAAGGCAGGGGAACAATGGGTCGGAAAACAGCGCATACAGAGATAAAGGAAGGGGGGGGGGGGGTAGGGAGATATCTGAATAGGCCTAGAGTGATGATTGGTTAAGGGAAAAACAACGAACAAAAGAGAAAACATGAATGAACTAAATACGGAAACTAGACGTAAGAAAAGTTTTATAAGACACAGAGGAGAGAAAAGGAACTAACCAACAAAAATAAATACAAACAATATAGGAAGATAAAATGGAATGAACGTTAAATAATAGTGAATGGGAATATAAAATGAGGAGATCATACCGAGAATTAACTGCATAAAAAAACTAGTCCAGGGTAAGTATTTATGTGAAACCGGGAAGGGATAAAGAAATAACCCAACAAATAAAACCAATATAGGAAGGTAAAATGGAATGAATGATAAATAATATTGAATGGGAATAAAAAATGAGAAAATAACACGATAATAAAAAGAATAAAGGGGGAGAGGAAACTCCTGCGCAGGGGGCGGGGGGATATATGCGCAGATCGGAAACTGATGAAACGAACGTATGTACAAATGGGAAAGGAAATAACAAAACAAATAAACCCAATATAGGAAGGTAAAATGGAATGTATGATAAATTATATTGAATGGGAATATAAAATGAGAAAATAATACGGTAATAAAAAGAGTAATAATGGAGAGAAACGAAGGACGGAAGGTGGGGTGAACGAACAAACGAACAAATGGGTGCTAATGTTAGCATGAAACGCTAACATTTGATCTACATCAGGTATGGAATGCTAACATTTAATCTACATCAGGCGTTGGCAGCACTGGTTACTGTATTACTACAAGAAATAACCTTTGAAACGGCTCTCCCAAATATATCCAGGTATACTGATTTGTCTTTTCCTACGGTTATAATAAATACCAGAAAGAAATGTATAGAGAAGAAAAGGACTGAATTACGGTTATATATCGATTCCCCAGTATGTTTTCCCCACCCAAAACCCCGAGTTCCCACTGGTGGTCCCCCATTATCGGCGGATATAGATGTATATATATTTCTGTAACTATTCATTTGCGACGGGAACGAGTGTTATTTTCGAAGGGAGCGTAATTTTTCCTATAAGAAAAAGTAGTTGGAATACTAGGATACATTGAGATGTAATAATATACAATGAAACCTAAAATTTTTCGTCTCAGTAATTACCAAATGTATAAAACAAAATAAACAAGAAATGAAAAGAAACATTAACAGGACTAAGAGTTATCAGAATTTTTAGGAACTTATAAAAATTGTTAGTATTTTTAATGTTTTATCTGTTGGTAAAATCCTTTTGCTTAATTGAAGACCGAATTCAGTTATATGAATATCAAAGGTCTTAACCTTGGATAATTTTCTCAAAAGTAAGAATTTGATTTCATGATTCATTGGTGATGAATCAAGCCTGACATCTGTGATGCAAGAATGATAACTCTTTGCAAAAGGTATAGTTGTTTATTTGAGATAAAGTTAAGCATTAATCAAAAAGTAGGTAATTGTCGGAGTACTTGATCATAATTACGCTAATTGTGTCAATTTCTTAATGCATCACCAGCTATAGAAACACATTTTGATTCATGGAACTTACACTCTTGTTTCATGACTTTTAGATTTTTTTTTTCATAGATTTCCCTTAATTAACACGAATAAATATCTTAAGGACTCTAAAATTTATAATCATTGGACTTTGTCTAGCTGAATCGAAAAAAAAATACTGTACAGTAATGATAAAAATTAAAAACTGAAATAAATGTAAAGTATGATGTGATAGTAAGTTTTAGCTAAAAATGGTTCTTTTGTTTTTAAAGAGAGAAAACCAGATAAAATAGTTAAAATCAAAGCCTCCTTTTTAGCTATGTCATTTCCAAGACAAACATTATTGTTGAAAATGTAATCAAGATAATATTATTAAAAAGGTGAAAGATATGTTATCTGGGTACCATGGGCTAAAGTGTGATCAATGAAATAGTAGGCATAGAGTAACATGCAAAGAATAAAAACGAATAATTTTGATTAGTGCAATAAACATATTGATAGGATGACGACTTTATTCATAATTTTTTGCACATAAAAATCTCATTACCATAATTATGACTCCTGAAGGGGTGAAAGAGTACAGTACTAGTGTATGGGATAAAAGGTCACGGAAATAGAAGAGAAAGTTATTTTCCTTTTTAGGGAACGAGACAGAGGTTTTTATGTTCGTTAAACTCAGTGCAAAACTGAGTAAATAAAGAAATTGCGGAAAATCTTGATGAACCGAGATATCATCGCATTAACCCTATCGTTGTAAAGGCAATTTAATTCGCAATGGGCGATAGCGTATCATGAAATGAATAAAAACTACTTATAATAATGTTAGTGCAATAAGCTTATTGCCTATTGTTAGGATGGTGATTTTATTCATAAATTTTTGCACAAGAAAAGCCCTAATATAATTATGTAAGTGTGAAAAATTTGGCTAAACCAGAGCGAAAACCCTTGATAAACCGAAATGAAAATCATTGATAAACCGGAAAAGAAATTCTTGATATACCGGAAAGAAAATCCTTGATAAACCGGAGTGAAAATCTTTGATAAACTGGTGTGAATATGCTCCATAAGCAAAAGTGAGAACCTTAATTTGGAATGAAAATCATTGATAAAACGGAGTGAAAGTCCTTGAGAAACAGGAGTGAAAGTCCTTGATAAGCAGAGTGAAAAACATTGATAAATTGGAATGAAAATCCCAGATGAACTGGAGTGAAAATCCTTGATAAACTGGTGTGAGAAACCTTGATAAACCGGAATGAAAATCCTTGATAAACTGGAAGGAAATCCTTGATAAACCGGAGTGAAAATTCTTGATAAACCAGAGTGAAAATTCTTGATTAACTCTAGAGAAAATCCTTGATAAACTCGAATGAAAATCCATGATAAACCGAGGTATCATCGCATTAAATCTATCATTGGAAAGGCGACATAATTCGTAAATAATCATAACAACTACGTGTGCGAAAACACTTGATAAACCAAGATTTCATAACATTAAAGTTATCGTTTCAAAGACGACTTAAGTCGTGTACTTATTTTTTAGAGATAAATTCGAGACTATAGCCGCGCAACAAAGAAAAACCATAACATTCCATGGTTTCATCAACGCACGCTTTGGCATCCGGCCAGAATCTAGTTGTAAGGACGGAGAGAACAACGATGCAGAATCTGTTTCCCCGAAGGCTTTGCATTAATTCTCCTCATTTGCGGCGCTTAAGATGTGATGAAGATGGATTCGAATGTCTTACAACTTCGTTTAAGGCTTTGGGACACTGCAAAAGAGATCTTGTTCCACAGTATTTATCAGGTATTTTCCAAAGCGGTTTGGCTTCCAGGACTGGAAGACTCGTAGTAGATTTGCCGATTCTGCATTGGAGCTATGTCAATGGCGGTATAAAATCTGATTTATTTGTTCTATTTCTCTAAGAGTAGCAAAATGCAATATTTTGCGAGAGTAAATAAACGCAGTGTTATTTAACGATGTATATTTTCCTTCCACTAATCCTTGCATTCGGTCGAAATGATTATTTCTTGAAAAGAAAAATCCCGTAAATATAAATTTACTTTTGTCACTTTTCTCACTGCATAGAATTTCTGCTTTGGCAGAAAAGTGGTTGATTTAAAATTTATTCCTAAAACACCTACTTTCGCTTTTTACCTGGTTACGAAGACAAAGGTAATTGATAAATTATTAGATACATAGGACTACGTATCGGTGTATCTTTCCATTTGGCAAGCGTGTTAGTTCTATAAGAAAATAGTTTAGGTCTCGATGACTGAAGGATCTGCTAGTTTCACCATTAAAACTAAGAAGGAAGGAAATTATCCTAAAGACATTTATATTGGATTCACTTCAAGGTCTTCTTTAGTAGTTTCACCTAGAGTTTGTTTATCTATAGATTTTTTTTAGAAGTATGTATGTATTCATTGGCATTTTTTTTCTTTCTCGTAGAGGATGGCTAATATTTCCAGATCAGTTATCTAAAACATATGGATGAAGCAAAGGAAAAGAATTTTGATACAATATTGTCATCGTAACAAATGCAAAATATAATCTTGATGTAATATAGGGAGCTTTCTACATATTCCTATGTAGATTACGGGCAAAGTGCAATTTGAACCATAAATGACGATATTGTATGTAAGCAAAATCTATAAAAAGGAAGCCTCGAAACCCAACTACAGCCTATGATAAAAATGAAAGATCGGCTTCCCCAAGCCTTGATCTGTCAATATGACCTCCAGCTACCAAGTTATTTCAATGTTTGAGAAAAGAGTAAGAATTAGCATATCAAATATTCAAGGATCTAACATAAAGCATTTCTTACGATCTCTAGAAAGGCTAATTGGAGATATCCCAGAGACTGAAATATCGTTATCCGTGTAATGAACATGTTGACAGCGTCAGTAACGAGTTTATTGATAAGAAATTTATATGGTCTGTTAGATAAGATGTTGTTCGTTTTGTATGCACATTATTTAGAAATGAAATATATGTGATGATTGGAAATACTGATGAATTGAAGGGGGAAAGAAATCTCAGACAAAAGCTGATGGATAAGGGTATAAAGAATATATAAGAGCATCATTCTTGTATATATCATAATTCTATCATTAAAATTATCTCATTGTTAGAAGTAGTAGTAGCAGTATAGTAGTAGTAGTAGTAATAGTAGTAATATTATAGTTAATACCATCATCATTGTTATTTTCAAGGTAGGCAACATACTAAAGCAGAGATAGAATTTCCTAGGCCATATTCGAAAGGTAGGCCACATTCGGAAGGTAGTCCGCATACTAAACCGGCACCTATATATATATATATATATATATATATATATATATATATATATATATATATATATATATATATATATATATATATATATATATATATATATATATATATATACATACTGTATGTATATATGTATATCTATATATGCATATATAAGTTTATATATATACTGTATACGTGTGCATGCGTGTATGTATGAGCAATGCATACATGCTCATGAACAAACAGAGTAAGGAAAGGGAGCAAGAGAGGGTGCGAATTGAAACAGGAAATTTCGCCGGTGGATATATTCAGTTGAACCTAATAGGAAATGGGGCGTCACAAGAAATCCAGCAGGCTTAACTTAATCTACTGGAATCGTACCCAGGTCTTTCCCCTCACTTCCAAAAGATATAAATGTCCGCTTTGTTCGTGAATGGTGATTGTCCCTGATGAGTCTTGGGTGCCTCTGGCGCAAAGGAATGTAATGTATTCGATTTCAAAACACTGAGGCTGACGTTTCAAAGTTGTAGAGGGAATATTTCCCCTGGAGCTTATTCAAAGTATCAGCGGTGTATTATTTCCTTGTTGCAATGATAGTTTGATTATATTGAAAGGATTCGTTCCAAAAGATATATATCAGTTATTGAAGCGTTCATGTAACTTCAGATAGCTTCTGTGATATTCAATTATTTTCTTGAAAAAAAAAAAACCACCCTAATATTTTGTCTTTATTGATTCACACAAGCCCATGACACCAAATGTCCTTATACAAACTCGAGCTATAAAGTCCAATTTGTCCGCACAGTTTGGCCAACAGTTTCTACGTCTCCAGCCTTTGAATAAAACAGAGGTATATGCTCTTCACCTGTGAATCCTATTTTACTCTGTCCTCCATTCCGAAATCCTGGGTACTATTTCCACACTATAACTGAACTTGTTACTGTGTTGTGCCTTTTCCGTATCTTTATATGCTTTCCCGTTCCAACCATATCTATTGTAAATATTCCTGGAAGATTATGTTTAAACAGCTTTCATTATATTTCTTTTCATCCTCATACGGTATTGTCACCTTATCTGCTTAGAGGCGTGTTATCTTAGCAATATCCTGAGAAATCAATTTTCCGCTTTAGCACCTTATCGGCAGTATATTTCCCTTATCATCCATAGACTCTTCTCTCTCTCTCTCTCTCTCTCTCTCTCTCTCTCTCTCTCTCTCTCTCTCTCTCTCTCTCTCTCTCTCTCTCTCTATCTTAAAAAGATTACGGTAGTTCACATTACATTCCCTTCTTTGAACTGACTGGCATCCGTTTTTTTATTCCATTCAATCATCTATATTTGCTCCTAAATACCTGCGATACGGTACCAGAAAACTCAAAATCAATCAATCAACCAATCCTAAATACCTATACATATTAATAACCGGCATTATTCTCCCACCCGCCATTCTTAGCCCCAGTGATTCATCTTTTCTTTAAATTCTTTGTTACCTTCGCTATTCCATCCAACGTATTTTCAATTTCTTGAACGTGGATTTTCTTGCCTCGATTTTTTTTTCCTAAAGGACACCTTGGTATTAAGATTGGTTACACAGAACTGGATTTTTCAAGTTATATTTACTAAATAAAATTGTACTAAGGCTATCAATGGGAAGCTTAATTAAATTTTACAAATATTCAGTTATCCAAATAAGACACTGTTTTGCTTCCCATACAGAACTCGATCTTCATAAATCATTTATAAAGAACTTGATATTTCCGATTTTGGGGAAAACTTTTGAATTATAGATACGCATATAAAACCAGTAAGGAAATCTATAATTAAACCAAACTGATTAAAAGTTAAGGGGATTATAACTAAAAGAAAATATTCCTGCAATAATAATCAAGAAACCAAGTATTACTTCTGTGAAGCAGGTTGCCTCATTTCAATAATAATGTTATAATGGTAAGAGACGTTCGGTTAAAGAAGATGTTGAAAATGGATTATATAAAAGATATCATGAGCGTTGCAATGATGAGAGAAAAGGTTGGAGGAAAGTAGGACACTTCTCTTTTCTTTTCATTTTATGATTGACCTAAATCTTACTACACACTAAAGGACATTCCTTTCAGGAACCTGTCCGACTTTGGACCCAAAAGTTTCAAAGAATTCTGAGGGGAAAGCACGCTTACATATTTGAATTTTTTTTTCTATGCAAGGAGATACGTATGCATGTTTGTGTGTGTGTGTGTTAGCTTTTAAAAGCTATTTCATATTGCTGTTTGTGTTTAAATTAACATTCCAAGAAGCTAGTGTTGAAGAAGTACTCAGACTTTTTCTTAATTGAGGATTTTCGAAAAAAAAAATATATCCAGATTACTAAAATAGGTAAATTAATCGTTTGCCTAGGTTAAAAAATAAACGGAGGCATCAATTGTTTTATAGTATTTTGTGTTTTATACAGCCACATTTTCAATATAAATATATAGAAGTTGAAGACCCGGACGAAAAAAAAAAATGTATATCCCACGGTCAAAAAATAAAGTGCTTATAGCTACAATTTTTTCATTTACTTTGTATTTTACTACAACCCGCTACACTACTTCAAGGTCTTTACGTGGTTAGCAAGAACAATGAAACAGAAAATAAACTGTAGAAAAGATAAGACCATTTCTATTTGATCTGAATAGCAAAACGGCCGCTATCAGTTGCACAGCAAGTGTATATTCAAGATAAAGACGACATTTTGTTGCTGATTCTGTTTTGGAGCTACATCCTTGTTCCTTTCTAAAGAAGGGTGAAAAAAAACTCTTTTAACACAAGGCATAAAATAAGACCAACGTTAGTCTAAAAAAACAGTCGGAAATAAGGATGAGGCTTAATAAAACTCTATTGGATAAAGTTTTGATTATTTTTCCTAATATTGTGCACTGTTAAAAAAAACGTAATTTAATTAGAAATTCTCCGTAAGAATAAACTGTTCTCAGCTGGATTGCAATAAAATACAGGCGACCGTATTTTTACCTTATTTTGTTATTAACTTTTACGGGTTGGTGACCGTAATATCACTCCTTTGCGTCAATACATTCGTTTATAAAAGGGTGAAAATCCTGGAATAAATGTTGCCGGGGTTTTACCTTTTTTTTTTTAAAGGCAAAGATTTAACAGTGTGGGTGGAAATGGATTTCCCTCCCATCTTCAGTCTTTTTTTTTTTTTTTTTTTTTTTTTCTGGCGAAGTCCTTGTGCGCCTACTTGTCTATTCTCTGGTTACTATATGTTGATAAATGTTGCTTTAAAAATTATTTTAGGTAGCATAGGAGTATATAGATACCTTTAGGTGTAAATAGAATATGACTTGAATCCTTAAAATACTCCAGCAATATATTAAAGCAGCAATGACCGAAGTGCCCGGAATAAAAACAAACGGTAGACATCCAAACGTTCCAGTAGGTTACATGGAAGTTAAAACGTAAAGGAAGTCTGAGGTTAGATGGCATGTTCGTAAAATGAAGCTTTAGTCAAGAACTTCTGTGAAAGCTTGAAAGTGAATCTAATTCTAACTAGCTCATCTAAATAGTGAGGGTTGACGTAGATGTTCATCTCAAGTTATAAGTAAACTTACGGTTACATTTCTTAGCTCTTGTTTTTCATCTTCTACAATTGTTAGATTTTCTAAGTACGCAAACTAAAGCGTGTTTAAAATCTCGCAGCAGAAAATGATTCTCTATTAATGACTTTTAATCTACCGAAGATATTTATTGCGTTGCTACTAAGGATCCTTGGATAAGATGTTGGGTGGTGAGAAGCTGTCTTGTGGTTTGATAATATATCCATGAATAAATTAGATTTTAAATAATAATTCTTTCCAGTTCATTATAAAATTGATGAAGAGCTTATAAAAGTTTAATATGCTACTGTTCTTGTTTTGAAATTATGCATTTTACCAGACGGGCGAAATTGTTCATTAATATTACGCAAAACATCCCATTCTCATTAAATCCTATATCAGCTTTTCACAATTTTACCTATAAACTAATATGTAGCCTAAAGTATGAACTTAACAGATACAAAAAGACTTGTTTATGGCGACGTTTATAATGATTGTGTTGATATCCAAAAACATTTCTTAATTTCAGCAGTGTTCATATCCAAAAGCATTTCGTAATTACAGCGATAGTAGAGGAGATATACTAATTAAATCATATCGTGAAAACATTTTGGCAATGTAGAAATTCTATTAATGACCTATGTTCGCAATGATAGGGAGCTAATTAGGAGATAACAGGGGGGTATTAATTAGAGCAGTGGGATGGAACTTATTCCATCTGCTACTTCAAAAGCTGGCTTTTATGCTCAATTGTTTTCACATTTCTTTTTTCAAATTCTGGCAAGGAAGGTCACTAGAAAAATTACATGATTTTTTAGGAGAATATTTTATGCTGCATATACATATATACATACATACATATACATATACATATACATATACACATACATACATACATACATACATACATACATACATACATACATATATATATATATATATATATATATATATATATATATATATATATATATATATATATATATATATATATATATATATATATATATAGGCATAATCAAATATTACAGATTTATATTGTGTTTTATCTTTTTTTTGAATATCACATGAGATTACAACACAAGATGGGCACGAAAGACTTTATCATTACACTTTTTAAAATGATCAGAAATCAAAGATAAAGGAGACGATGACTTCATGGAAATCGTCTTCTGCATAATAGTTGGAAATATGGAAGATGGAAATTAAAAGACTTAATTTTGGAAAATTACTTGGTTAATTGTATTAACAGAGTAATGTCATTCTATCTTGGAAAATCTAATCGGATTACTAATACAGTCTTGTAAGTGTACTCGATGGAGGAAAAGATATATGCAAATGAATTCAGTAAACGGTTGCCTTTCCTTTATTATTATTATTATTATTATTATTATTATTATTATTATTATTACTAGCCAAGCTACAACCATAGTTGGAAAAGCAAAATGCTATAAGCCCAAGGGCTCCAACAGGGAAAAATAGCCCAGTGAGGAAGGAAATAAGGAAATAAATAAATTATGAGAATAAATTAACAATAAATCATTCTAAAAACAATAACAACGTCAAAACAAATATGACCTATAAAAACTATTAGCAACGTCGAAAACAGATATGTCATATATAAACAATAAAAAGACTCATGTCAGCCTGGTCAACATAAAAACATTTGCTCCAACTTAGAACTTTTGAAGTTCTTCTGATTCAACTACCCGATTAGGAAGATCCTTCCACAACTTGCTAACAGCAGGAATAAAACTTCTAGAATACTGTGTAGTATTGAGCATCATGATGGAGAAGGCCTGGCTATTAGAATTAACTGCCTGCCTAGTATTACGAACAGGATAGAATTTTCCAGGGAGATCTGAATGTAAAGGATGGTCAGAGCTATGAAAAATCTTATGCAACATGCATAATGAACTAATTGAACGACGGTGCCAAAGATTAATATCTAGATCAGGAATAGGAAATTTAATAGACCGTAAGTTTCTGTCCAACAAATTAAGATGAGAATCAGCAGCTGAACACCAGACAGGAGAACAATACTCAAAACAAGGTAGAATGAAAGAATTAAAACACTTCTTCAGAATAGATTAATCACCGAAAATCTTAAAAGACTTTCTCAATAAGCCAATTTTTTTGTGCAATTGAAGACGCCACAGACCTAATGTGTTTCTCAAAAGTAAATTTGCTGTCGAGAATCACACCTAAAATTTTAAAAGAGTCATACAAATTTAAAGAAACATTATCAATACTGATATCCAGATGTTGAGGAGCCACAGTCCTTGACCTACTTACAATCATACTTTGAGTTTTACTAGGATTCAACTTCATACCCCATAATTTGCACCATGCACTAATTTTATCTAAATCTCTATTAAATGATTCACCAACCCCCTTATCTACATTCAGGGGATGGAATTAATCCAGAGAGAGTAGCATCATCTGCATATGCAACAAGCTTGTTTTCTGGGTCAAACCACAAGTCAAGTGTATACAGTATGAAAAGTAATGGGCCAAGAACATTACCCTGTGGATATCGGATATCATATTCCTATACTCACTATGGTGCCCATCAACAACAACTCGGAGATTTATTACTTAAAAAGTCAATAATAATGCTAAGAAATGACCCACCCACTCCCAACTGTTTGAGTCTGAAAACAAGGGCCTCATTATTAACACGGTCAAAGGCAGCACAAAAATTAAGGCCAATCATACGAACTTCCTGACCACAATCAGGGGATTTCTGTACAGCATTGGAGATTGTAAGAAGGGCATCATATGCTCCAAGGCCTTTACGAAAACCAAATTGCAAACTAGGGAATAGATGATTACCTTCAGCAAACCTATAAAGACGTTTTGCCAGAAGACATACAAAAGCTTCAGATAATATGGGAGTTATGGAAATT
>NC_090742.1:114835505-114838005 GCF_036898095.1 Palaemon carinicauda
ATAAAGTTACTCAGTTGCTTTCATCTCGCCTTTGAGTCACAACCTACTCTTGGCCCATCACATTGGTGACCCTCGAAGTCGACTTTCTCCTCCTGCTTTCCCCCCCCCCCTCACTGTTACTCTGGCAGACTCCTTGGAAGTTGGCGACGCCCCATTGAAACTTTTGGTGTTCGCCAGCGGAGAGGCATTTGCTTAGTTTCAGTGCGCAGAAGTCCAGTGCCGCATCAAGGGCATGACTCGCTCAACCACCAGAGCAGAATATGTTCTCGCGTCGAAACCCAAGGACACCCTCCCGGAAATCTCCAAATGGCTTTGTGAACAAGGAGACACCCCAATAGCATATGATGCCCTCAAAACATACCTTCTGCAGCAGTACTCGCCATTGACAGCCGCCCGCATAGCAAAGCTTCTTTGCCCTCGGGGAAAAGATCAGTATCGCTCGCCTGCCACCTGCCACAGACAGCTCCCCTCGTGAGGTGAACCTACTCCGTGCCCTCTGGGCACGACGTTTACACGAACCTGTACGCGCTGCCATACCCGATGTTGATAGTTTACTCATAAAGAACTTGATGACCAAACCCGACGCCCTTATGGGCAGCTACTTCACGGCCTTCAAGACCTCCATCAACGCCTCCTATCCTGACGAAGAGGACACCTATTCGACGTCAACCGAAGCTGACGTGAATGCCGTAGGTCACAGACGCCTACCCCATGAAGTGCCGGAGCGACGACAAAGCAACCCATCACCCACCACTCTCTCACGCCCTAACCAATGACTTCTACAGGAACTTACTGCCACCCATTGGCCGCAGTTTTTCTACTACCACTCCAGATTTGGGGCTGCCACAAAGAAATTTGCTAAGGATTGTCAATGGCCAAGAAACGTATAAGTAAGCCATCGCTCATGGCAGTGGCCTCCTGTGTTTCTAATCTTTTCTTTTTACATGATGCAGGAACGGGCACGCAATTTTTGGTGGACACTGGTGCTTGTCATTCTCTCTTGCCAAAGGAATTCTTCAGGACACGACGTAGTCTGTCTAAGTCTGCTTACCTCCACCTGGTAGCTGCCAACGGATCTGAGATACCTACATACGGTTACGAGAACCTCACCTTATCATTGGGAAATGGCAAATTTAAATGGAAGTTTCCTATTGCTGACGTCACATTGCCAATCCTGGTGCGGATTTCCTCTCATTTCCACTTTCTGGTAGATGTCGCCCACCGACGATTGGTTAACTCAGACTCATACTTGTTGACACCTCTTCAACCCACCTCCTCTAACCTCGCTCTCCACATCAGCGCACCAACGGATGTCTATGGCCACCCCCTCACAGCATACCTGGAGATTTTCCTTACAAAACTTCGCCAAACGCCCATGGCTACTGCCATACATTGTATTTATCACCATATCAAGACGACGGGACCCCCAGTCTTCCCCCTATTCAGATGCCTGGCACCAGATCAATTAGCAGGCGCCAAACAGACGTTCGCCGAAATGGCAGTAATGGGCCTTTTCCAAAAGGCCTCCAGCCCATTGTCGTCACCCTAACACATCATCCTGAAGAAGGACGGCTACCTCCGTCCGTGCGGGGATTACAGGCGCCTGAACATGCAAACAGAACTGTATCACTACCCCCTCCCAAACATCGCCGGCGTGACCTCCTACCTGAAAAAAAGCAAAGGTTTTCTCCACACTCGACCTCCTGAAGCGGTATTATCAGGTGCCTATGAACCCAGAAGATATCCCCAAGACTGCCATCACCACTCCCTTTGGTACATAAACCTTCAATTACTCCTGTTTTAGCTTTCATAATGATGGGGCCACTTTTCAATGTCTCATGGATGGCATCTTAGGGGACCTTGCCATCTGTGTATGTTACGTGGACAACATACTTGTGTTCTCTTCTTCAAAAGAGGAACACCTCCGTCATCTGCGTAATGTGCTGGACCGCCTGCAATAAAACAGCCTTGTAATCCGGTACGAAAAGCGTACCTTTGGTGCCAATGAAGTGTCATTCTTAGGGCACCCCATCACTCCTGAAGGAGTCCATCCCCACCCTGAGAAGGTAGAAGCTGTTTACAACTTCCCCACGCCCTCGACTGTCAAAGCTCTTCAGGAATTCTTGGGCTTGATCAACTATTATCACCGGTTTCTGCTAGCCATTGCTGCCACTCTTGCTCCCCTCTACGGGTCCCTCAATGGCAAGCCAAACGACCTGAAGTAGAGGCCCATTCAAGAAGTGGCCTTCTTCAGGACAAAGAATACCCTATCAACTGCTGCTGCTCTTACTTTTCCCGTCCTACATGCCCCTCTCCTTCTCTCCACCGATGCCAGCTACGTTGCTATTGGTGTAGTATGCTAACAGGATGTCAACGGCTTGCCCCACCCATTGGCCTTCTTCAGCAGAAAACTGTTCAAGGCAGAATCGGGTTATTCTACCTTCAATCGCGAATAGCTGGGGGTGCACTTAGCTGTCCGTCACTTTTGCCACTTCTTAGA
>NC_090742.1:114845505-114848005 GCF_036898095.1 Palaemon carinicauda
ATTCTCTAATAACTGTTACGCTCACAATATAATTATCGAGAGATGTCTATCAACTTGTTATTCTATATATCAAAACTATCAATTACTGTTTATTTTCAAGTCTGGTAGAGGCCTCAAATTGCCAATCTGTAAAAGTCAAGAATATTTCAAGATTACCATTCACTAGATTGAAGTGTCTATCTGCCATGGCCAAGAATTAAGATTAAAGGAAGGATAATAATAATAATAATAATAATAATAATAATAATAATAATAATAATAATAATAATAATAATAATAATAATAATAATAATAATAATAATAATATATCGCTTACTACCTTCTCGAGTTATCTTTTCAATGACTTAGGCTAGGGCCCATACTTAATTCATTGAAAAGGAATCTCTAGAAGGTAAGAGCCGATAGAGCCCAAGGACTGGTGTAAAAGAGCGTGATACTTGAACCAGCACATTCAGTATAGTGAGGAAAGTGTTGGATTTCTATGGAAGCTGGATGCAACCTGAAATCCCACACTATAAACCACCAGTCTCTGTATGCTAGGAATAATAATAGTAATAATAATAATAATAATAATAATAATAATAATAATAATAATAATAATAATAATAATAATAATAAAAACCGTTTGTTTGTATAGCCACCAAAGCTGAAAAAAAAAATCTTATTTGCATTTTATATTAATAAGCAATATCATAAATATGTTGGAGTCTAAATAACTACCTTTAGGTGTTTTTTTGGGGGGTGCCTAGTTGTAGCAAAGGAACAAAGTGTAATTGTATAAATTTTTGTTTACTTGAAAAAGGGTCTGTTTGTATCAGAATAATAGGTTCGATTATTCCTGAATGACATTTTCAAATATGATCAGATCCAGTACATATTTTTTAACTGAAACTGTAAAGTGACAAATATTCTTTGGTAACTGAAATTTAAGAAATTGTTATCCAACTAAATTTTGCAATAGATAATTTATTTAGTCATGTACTGGATAACTTTTCAGGTTTTCTTATGTCATTTCCCTTTTTGGTAAGGCTTACTGCCTTTAAAGAAAGATACTTATTTTTATTTGCATATATTTTTTTTTCAAACTTACCGTTAGAGGTACAGTTAGACACAGGAAATCCTGGTACCCCTCGCTCTGAGGAAGTGCACCCTGTCACACCCTTACTGTGCGCCGAGTTCCTGTGTGTAGCCCCTCCCACCACCTCTGCCATCCCCCCTACAGCATGTGTTTGGTTACCTGCCGTGCAGTAAGGGTGTTACAGGGTGCACTTCTTATGAGCGAGGTGTGCTAGGAATTCTTGTGTACAACTGTACGTATCAAACATATGATTGGACATCCCCAATTGATTCTTTATTTTTTTCGAAATGAAACAAAACATACTAAATTAGATGGGCACTCAATAGAGTGCATACCTCCTCCGCGGCAGCTTATCTCTCGAACTTTTGCTCGACCTTGACCTTGACCTTTGACATTATCATGCATAATTGGCGTGCATTTCCATACACTCAAATATGAACCAAGTTTGAAGTCTCTGTAACAACGCTGCACTTATGGCTGATAACGTGAAATGGGCCTTTTTCGTGACCGTGACCTTGACCTCAGACTTTGACACTCCAAAATTTGATAATTTCTAGTTTTTTACATAGCAATTAAATCCACTAAGTTTTAATACTCTACGATTAAAATTGTGGCCAGGGAGATGCTCACAAACAAATAAACACACACACAAAGAAACACACAAACAGAGCCGAAAACATAACCTCCTTCCAGCTTCGTTGGCGGAGGTAATTATAAAACATGTTCTGATTTGAGGGATAGATTGATAATAATATTGTCTAAGACGGTGGATACATTACTGAGAGACAGTTCCCCCTCAATATCCAATAACACCTGAAATAGCCCTTGACACTACTATTAACAGGATCTGCAATATGCTTCCCCTAACCCCTCTTAACACCTTGTCAAATCCCTTTCCTGATGCAACTAACAATGCCACTATCGCCATGAATTTACCCCACTTTCATTCGAGTTTTCTTTTTCTTTTATGTCAAGGGGAATAACCTTTTAATGCATTCCAGCTGCCACTAGTTTGCATTCTATCTCTTTTATTCGTTAATATGTGGAAATAAGAGACACTTTTCTATAAGATATACTCTTTTACGCATTTGGTTTTGCTCAATCAAGTAATATCGATGAAGAATTATTCATTAACATTGAAATATTTATTAAATACTGTAGCATTTGATTATTATCAAAGTGAAAACTTCCTCTTTTCTCTTTAATCTCTTAAAGTTTATCGATGATTATTATCATTATTTTCTTAAAATGTGAAAATTATTCTATAATGAAATTTGTCATCATATTTGTTTCATAAAACTGGTCGTCACAGTAAAGTGGTACCATTATCTAATTCTTAAATCAGCCTAAATATTATATAGCCTTTTCTTTTAGGATTTTACTTTCTATTTTGATGAATTCGCATAAGACAACAATTTTCTT
>NC_090742.1:114853005-114858005 GCF_036898095.1 Palaemon carinicauda
TATATATATATTTGTGTGTGTGTGTGTGTGTGTGTTTGTGTGCGTGTGTGTATATGAGTATGCGAGCGAGTGCACGTGCAAAAGTGTATGTGTGTTTTCTTGCACATAGACCGACTATTTGTGAAAAGATGCACTGCAGAGTTATACCAGCTTCATAATTCAGGTTTCGCGTTAAGTCCATCTTGAATTTAGTCTTATCACAGGAACAAAGTGAAAGGGTTTCCAGCCAAATTAGCTGGGATTAAACCTATTTGAAGGAGGGGCTCCAAGTCAGTAACTTGCAGCTGAGGCTGACGTCCCAAGGGATATTTTTTCTCCTGCCGAGAACTTTTGTGATCGCTTTATAGCCATTTGGTCTCCCACAATGGATGGCGAATCCAGACTCAGCTTCGTTATTGTTTACCATTTTCGATTACCTTTTTTTTTTTTTTACTGAAAAATGCATAGAGATTGAGAAAATCTTGAAACATCCTGGATATATGGTGAGCTATAATTTACGAATGCAAAGGACTTGAATGAACGTTTAGAGTTCGCCCATTAGTAGAGCCTTCCCCCTCTTTAAGAAACGGCTGCGGTTAAAAAATGACTGGGGTTAAGAAATGACTTGGGTTAGGAAATGACTGGTGTTGAGAAATTACTGGGGTTACGAAATGACTGTGTTAGGAAATTACTGTGGTTAAGAGATGACTGTGATTAAGAAATTACTGGGGTTGAGAAATGACTGGGAACCAACAAACTTTGTTTATTTTACCACCGCAACCAATTAGAATTCCATCCGTCAATTATTTGAAGTTTATTTCCTTTGATTTTATTCAACATAAGTATTACATCTGTATATGCTCTCCGCACTCTCCATAGGAGAATAGTTCACCAAACTAACTGGGCGCCACAAGGCAAAAGATGAGTTGGAAGACCCAGGCTTACATGGCTGAGAACTATGAAGCGGGAAGTGGGAGATGATGAATAGAGAAGAATTGATTTAAAAGCTCAAGATAGGGACGACTGGCGATATCTAACCGAGGACCTATACGCCAAAAGACGTGGGGTGAGCTGATGATGATAGGCTTCCTGCTGAACGAATTTAATTAAATTTGATGGGAGATTGCAACAGCTTTCGCTTAAATGCTTTCATATTAATTTTTTTCAGTACTGCTGGATCATTTGTCCCAGGTTTACTACTTTTCAACTCCGACTTATTACATAATAGGGAACGATTGCATAGTTACCAAATGGAAGGCAAATGATACTCATAGACTGTAGTATGATTGAAAAACAAATTTAATTTTTAGTTTTATCTTATGGGAATTGTAAACACATGAATGACGAATGATTAAGACCTCAGTGCGTCTGATAAAAATTAGGAGAGAGAGAGAGAGAGAGAGAGAGAGAGAGAGAGAGAGAGAGAGAGAGAGAGAGAGAGAGCATCCTGGCTCCTGTTTCGCATTATCCTTAACTTCTCTAGATAAAAGAGAAATAGATATTCTTGTTTACCTACCTATGCTTCATGATTTTTTTTTTTATCAAGCCTACTTTTGTATCAACTTTCTATACCAACATTTCATGAACAGAATATAAATATTTCATAAAATCTATAATACTGTATATTATTCAACTTACAAATTGAATGATGGAGACTTAATTGTAGTAAGTGGAAACCCTAAGTTTTGTTTCAATACCTACAGTTATCCTTGCTTGACGCAAAGTAGACGATAATATATCCTCTTTAACTTTCCTTTTTGTCTCTTCTGTTCCAGTGGTCAGCTTTTCTTTTAGCTGTCCAACACCATTAGCTTTGACTCTCCTGAATTTTCACACTTTGTCTGAAAACAGATCCTCTTGGCTAACCTCAGCAATTGGAATCCGAGGTCTGGATAAATTGATTCCGGAAAAATTTATTATTATTATTATTATTATTATTATTATTATTATTATTATTATTATTATTATTATGTAATACAACCATTGATACTATTTTTTTATGTTTTTTATGCTGTTGTTATACTTTCTTGTAATTACATCAATATATCGGCCAATTTCGAGCCCATTGCTTCAAATTGGACAATACAGGAGAACAACAATATGCAATACATATATCAGCATCTAGGCTAATACTTACCGTGGAAAACTTTTTTATTTTTTTATACTGAAAACCTGCGTATTTTCTGTTTGGAAATACACACATATATATAACCTATTTGTTAAATTGAAAGCTGAAATGCTATTTCATTGCACAGGTAAATAAAAAATAAAAATAAAAACATAGGTATATAAACGGAATAAAGTTTTCAATTGTTTTGTTTCATTGTGAATTAATCACCAGCCAATATTGACACTAAAAGCTCAGCTGACAGCGACGTTTAATTTCTATTTGTTGAATCCAGTGACGTGTTGTTAAGCGGGTAACATATAGCGGCATTTATGGATTCAAATGAGGCCCCTTGAAGCATTGTTGATGTAGCCCTACAGGGTCCATATTGCATTGAAACAGGCAGCGTCACCATTGATGAATTTTTCCATAGAGTTCATCATCAAAAATCAGACCATGTAATTCTGAAGCTTACAACGATCCGAGTTGCTTTTTGACATGAAAGTCCGCTTCATAATTGATCGCTGAATGGCTGATACATCTATGGCTTCGCTGCTGATGCACCTGACGCAAAGGTCATGTCGTAAGAGACGAAGAAATATTGAATAGGGAGAGAATACCTTTTATTCTGATAACGGTTTTCTTTTTTCTTTCTTTTTTTTTGGGGGGGGGGGGGGTAAAAGGGGCTGTTAAATTTCAAAAGGTACCATATTAATAATAATTGCATTGACGATTTTTTCATTAACTTCTGTTTGATTCTATGAATAGTAACAATACTCTTGTAATTGGTGATTTTCTATTATTATCTTTTCAGCCAAAGAGAGGCAGCATTTTTCATCAAAATATAACAACACTCACGTATAGTAGTTCTTATTACGATTTTACTTTCCTTTCTAGTTGTGCGTTTGATGTGGGTTGGAAGTCATTTAGAAAAAAACTTTTCCTATTGTTTTTGGTGATAATTGAAAAAAATTAATCAAATTTCGAAGAATATTTGAAAGATGAAAATAAGTTAAATCCTCATTAAGGTTATCATATGACATTCTCATTATCGGTGTTTTCAAAGTTGTACCCTGGATAGGTACGATGGGTCGTACGCGACCCCGAGCGTCAAAAAAAAAGAGGTTTTTCTCACGTGACTCACCCCCGTGACTGAATTTGTGGGTGATCGACCTGCAGGAGGTGTCTCCCCTACACGCTCTAGTAGTGTCCAGATGTGCATTGCTGTAGCTGTACTCCTTCCCCGATTTCTGAGACGCGTCGGGGTCGAGCGCGACCGAGTTTACCCTTCTAAGGTAATTTGCATAATTATCAAAGTTATTACGTATTATGAAATTGTCGTAGAATGGTGCAACTTGTATAGGTTATCAGTTGTGGAAAGTCTTGGTGGATTGTTTGGCTACCATGTGCATGATTTTTTTTTTTAGTTAAAATGTCGTTCATCACCACGAGGACCATTTTACCGCGAGTGCCTCTTTTTCATTTTTTTTTTCATTTTTTTGCCAAGTCATTTTTCCGTAAGATATTGCCAAATAGTGTAAAACTTTTGCTTGTTTAGTGTTGGAAAGTGTGTCTAGATGATCTGGCTACCCATGCGTGACTTTGTTTTTGTCAGATACGACGTAGTTATTGGTATATTGGGTATTTAACTGCGGTTGCCAATTTCTGTTTTTTTTCAATATTTGTAAAAAAATTTAGGTAGTAAGGAATTGCCGTATATTATTGATTTTTTTTTCATGTTTATGTGTTAAAAAGTGTGCCTTGATGGTTGGGCTAACACGTGCATGTCTTTTTTTTTATCTGAGATGCCGTATATTAGAATGTTGGGCATTTTACCGCGAGTGCCCCTTTTTCATTTTTTTTCATTTTTTTGCCAAGTCATTTTTCCGTAAGATATTGCCAAATAGTGTCGTAAAACTTTTGCTTTTTCAGTGTTGGAAAGTGTGTCTAGATGATCTGGCTACCCATGCGTGACTTTGTTTTTGTCAGATACGACGTAATTATTGGTATATTGGGTATTTAACTGCGGTTGCCAATTTCTGTTTTTTTTTCAATATTTGTAAAAATTTACTACGTAGTAAGGAATTGCCGTATATTATTGATATTTTTTTTCATGTTCATGTGTTAGAAAGTGTGCCTTGATGGTTGGGCTAACACGTGCATGTCTTTTTTTTTATCTGAGATGCCGTATATTAGAATGTTGGGCATTTTTCCGCGAGTGCCCCTTTTTATTTGCTTTGCATTTTTTTGCTTAGTCATGTTACCGTAAGGAATTGGCAAGTAGTGTCGCAAAACTTATATTTTTATAGTGTTGGAAAGTGTTTCTAGATGATCTGGCTACCCATGCCTATTTTTTTTTAGCCAGATATGGCGTATATATAAGTATGTGTTCGATTTTCCTGTGATTGCCATTTTTTCGTTTTTTCCCATTTCTTTCAAAATTACTACGTACTAAGGAACTATCACAGAGTAATGATTCATTTAGATGTTTATTTGTCGGAAAATGTGCCTTGATGGTTTGCCTAGCACGTGGCTGAATTTTTTTTTCTGAAATGCCGTATATTAGAATGTTAGCCATTTTTCCGCGAGTGCCCCTTTTTAATTGTTTTGCATTTTTTTGCTTAGTCATGTTACCGTAAGGAATTGGCAAGTAGTGTCGCAAAACTTATATTTTTATAGTGTTGGAAAGTGTTTCTAGATGATCTGGCTACCCATGCCTTTTTTTTTTTTTTTTTTAGCCAGATATGGCGTATATATAGGTATGTGTTCGATTTTCCGGTGATTGCCATTTTTTTCATTTTTTCCCATTTCTTTCAAAATTACTACGTACTAAGGAACTATCACAGAGTAATGATTCCTCTAGATGTTTATTTGTCGGAAAATTTTGTTTACTTCTTTTTTGATTGAATATCAT
>NC_090742.1:114863005-114865505 GCF_036898095.1 Palaemon carinicauda
TTATAACAGACTTTATTTTGTTATAGCATTCCAGGAAATATATTTGCCTAGGAGATATTTTCTAGTTGACAGTGTATATACATCTTTTTTTAGTCAATTCTGCAAAATTCAAGTATTCTAAAGCAAAATGTAACTGATTCATTAGAAAAACTTCTAACATTCAGGATCCCACGAACACACGTACACACATATACACTCATACACGCTCACACACATACACACACATACACACACATACGCACGCACACACACACACACACACACACACACATATATATATATATATATATATATATATATATATATATATATATATTCTTGATTTAAATTTATAAAAATAAAAAACCTATACTTATATAATACCTTTATACATATACATTTATATATATATATATATATATATATATATATATATATATATATATATATATATATATGTGTGTGTGTGTGTGTGTGTGTGTATGTGTATACTAGAGTACCCGAGCTGTCAAAAATGACTTCTAAATATATAGACAAATATGCACATACAACATAAACACACATACAAATTAAACCCTTCCCACCCATACCCCTTTCCTAACGACAACCCAATGGTTCGGCAATTTGCGGATGAGTGGGATTTCCGAGTTTACCCCCTCGGGGTACCACCTTTCCCCATGATATGACTACTCCCTCATAGCCCTGAGCATGTCAGATAAGACACACACACAGACACAAACATATATATATATATATATATATATATATATATATATATATATATATATATATATATATATATATATATAAATATATATATATATATATATATATATATATATATATATATATATATATATATATATATATATATATATATATATGTATATATATATACATTAGTATACACTATGTAATACACACACACACACACCTATATATATATATATATATATATATATATATATATATATATATATATATATATATATATATATATATATATATATATATATATATATACAGTGTATGTGTGCGTTAGTAAATGAATATCTAGATATATAAACAGTCTTTTTTTCAAGTCTTACCTGTTTTATGAAAACGAATGCTAAAACACCCAAATACTCATTTATCAAAGAAAATTATTCGATTCTGGTTATAAATGAATCGAATTTAAGAAAAAAAAATCGTTTGATGTTTGAGTCTCAGTTATAAAAGATTTTCTTCCTATCTCTTTGTCCAAAATGTTAGCAGATTTTATAACTTACCAACAAGTGATTATCTTTAACATAATTTTTTTCTGGTAATGGAATAAGAAATTTTTATAAGAATTGCGTCAAACAATAGTCTAATTCATCAGAAATACCAATAATCATAATTTTTTCTTTTTTTAAATTATTTGTTTATAATATTAGCTCCAAATTATTTCCAGTATCTGACCTCAACGGATCATTTACGAGTACTAAAATTACATAGCCTTTTATTCACATATTTGTCACTTTTTTACCCATTTTAGAATCAAGTATTGCTGATGTTAATATCCAGACAAAAGTCTTTCCAATTGAGAGATGGAGGAAGTCTTCCAGAAAGATATTCTTGTCTTTTAATGACTGAATTTCCAAATAGGCTTGAGTGTTGACGACAAATCCAAATTCCTTTTTTATGCAAATATGACGGATCACCTACGCAAATGATATAACTCCCTATCTCATTTCCATGAAAAGATTTGGAATAAGCTCTGGGAATAGTCAAATTTTTCATGGCTCATTTTCCCCAACTCCCAAGGAAGAAAATCCTTCCAGCCTTAGTAACACGTAATTTTCTGTTCCTCCATGAAGCGTAGAAGAGACTTTAGCTTTGGTAAGAAGCTTTTCTAGGAGATGGACACTCCAAAAGCAATTCTTTAGTAGTGTCATATCCTCTGTACCTTTGTCTTCCACTGTCTTGGGGTTAGAGTTCTCTCTCCTAAGAGTACACTTGGGACTCTATTTTATCTAATTTTCTTCCTATTGTTTTGTTTTTTTAAGTTTTTTATAGTTTAAATATGAAAGATATAATTTGTTATTGTTACTGTTCTTAAAATATTTTATTTTGATTATTTATTATTTTTCTTGAAGTTTATTCATTTCTTCGTTTCCTTTCCTCACTGGGTTATTTTCCCTACTGAAGCCCTTAGGCTTATAGCATCTTCCTTTTCCAACTAGGGTTGTAGCTTTGCTTATAATAATAATAATAATAATAATAATAATAATAATAATAATAATAATAATAATAATAATAATAATATAGGTAAATTTGTTTTTCTTATATCAGTTTCGATCTACATTGGCCTTTGGCCACTTTATGTTGTCTTTCACAAACTTTTTCTTAAGGAATCATATCATGTTCTGTTTGGTAAAACCTAAAACTTACATCAATATTGTGATAATATACTCGTTGAAACATTGATTTGAATAGGGCTTACAAATCCATTGAATATGGAATCATGTTAGAAAGAACACATTCAATATTTGATCAATTA
>NC_090742.1:114878005-114890505 GCF_036898095.1 Palaemon carinicauda
CGGATTTTCCCTTGTGCTTTTTTATCGGCTTGCATCTTCGTAATGATGCTACCTTCAGCCTCGCCTTCTTCTGGAAAGTTGAGTACCAGGTCCCAGTATTGTTTAAATAAGCTCTGACCGTAAAGTAACTTATACTTTTCGAGATATTTCATGTTTTCTGGCGGATCTGTGCTACTACCGGACACGCCATTTTATGGCGTCGCTGTTCCCTTGCATGCCTTATTTAGCTAGCCTGAACAGCTTATTCCGGCCTCTTAACTAATTGATATTGTTAGTTATTTAGTCTTCATAGCTAGGATCTTTATATATCGTGTTTTGACGCTCTTTTATTCGGTCATCGCCTGACCCCATAATAGATTGCCAGCTTAGCCCCTAGGCCAGATTGCCTAGCACCAGTGTTCATGCATTATATATTCCAGTGATCCTAGGTTAAGTTATGAAGATAGTGGCATTATTTATGATACTGTTTACTGTGATGCAAGTGTTTTTCGCCTTCAGGGACCATATAAGGGATCGGTTTTATAGTGTGCCTTTCTAACGTAACCTAAATGTAGGACCCCTATATGCTTCCTCCACCCCCTGCCTTAGGGCATTCCTTCTGTTTGGCCATGCTCCCCCTACCACGTAAGGGGATCAAGTCCGTATCAGAGTATTTATCGCTTCTCTGTCCTCCCTAAGGGAATGATCCCCCTTAGGGTTGCGTCCGAGAAAGAGGAACGGCCTGTCCTTCCTCAGTTGCTGAGGTTAAGTTACCTGACCTTCATTGCAACTTGCGATATGTCTTCCAGCCTACCTAGCTTGGGGTTTAACATCCCTTCTCTAGGTTAGGCCTCGGTGGGGGCTAGTTCTGTACTTTTAGCTTGAAATGGTACCCATGCACCGTTCTCATGCAGGTTACCTACCCTAGGCTAGGGAGCGTCCTCCCTTCCTTGGTGGCCGTTTTTGTACAGAGCCTCCCCTATGGAAGACCCCTCTTCTTCCCCCTCCCCACCTATCACTTAGTATGGTATAGCCTATATATAGGCTAGCCTATACACATCTGCCCCTAGTCCTACAACTCCTCCTTAGGGTGGAGTGATAAGGCTATCCTGAGCTCCTGTGGGCAGGCCGCTCTGGTACACATACCCTTCATAGCGTCCTATGGGGTTAGCCACTGGAAGCGATTTGTCCATAGGGGTTCCCCCCCCCCCCTCTTGGGTGTACCCTAACCCTCCCTTGGGTTGCTCTGGCACCCAGCCGACTGCCCCCCCCCCCCTGCCATTGGGTGATAAGGCTCACCCCTATCATGGGTACACTCTCTCAGGTGGGATGCTATAGGGGTTCGTATTCTTACCCCTCCATCCCTCCTTCTGTCTCTCTTCCTGTCCTGGTGCCGGTCCCTTGCCGCCTCTACTGCCGGCGATACTGCCCTCCCTTGGTGACACATTCCTGAGATACCCTCCCTAGTCGACAGCCCTCCGCGTGCCGGAGGGCTGCCTCCTTCCGTCGGTTTATAGCCGATGGCCTACCCTTACACTACCTAGCTTTGGTTGTCCGTCCTTCGGGCCGGCCTCCGGCGTGCCGGCATTGATTGCCGGCGGTCTGGGTATACCACACCCCCTTCCTTATCTTATAAACTAGCCATCAAGCCGGCAGCCAAAGCCGCCCCCTGCCGGAGTGCTGCCGCTGTGCCGGCGGCCGCCAAGCTGGCATTACACCTGAATTCTCTATGTGTCTTCCATAATGCCATAAACTCTGCTGGAGCGGGCTCCGGCGTCCCGCCGGTCTGCCGGCGCCCTCTGGAGGCGCCAAGAGACTTGCACCCCTTCTCCCAGCTATCAACTACATGCTGATAGCCCTACACTGCAACCAGATAGTTTGGCTACCCCAATGGAGAGGTATTGTCTTACCGTTCTATTAACGGTCGTGCTGTCTTCTTGCATATCACAATTTTCCAGCATGCTGTGCGTGTCTTAGTGCAACTGGTTTCCGGTACCCGTGTCATAGGGGGTCTTCTATTACCCCCCTATTTTACTATAATGGTCTGAGTGGTCTCAGTCCTTGATATACATCTCAGGCAATCTCTGCTAAAATTATCTTCTGCCTTCCTTGGCGATCCATGAAGATTTCTACCTTTTGTCCTCGGTCACAAAAGAAATTGCCTACTGATAAGGTTACGGTAACCAGCTGGGCGGGATACACAAGTATGTGTCTATCTACTTCATTTCCCGCTCCACTCTCTAACATTACAATGTTATAATTTATTTAAGGTTAAGTTAAAGTTAACTACTTAAAATTTAACTTTAGAGTAATATAAGTCACTCTTATGACTTCCGTATACTCATGTTCTCTTTCTTTTACAGGAAGAGTACGTTAAATGTGATCACAACTTCTGTGGAGTGAAGCGCCCGCACTTCTACGGGCACACGGCGTGTCAGACCCACGCCCCCTGCGCCAATAAGAAAGGCGAACTGAAATTCTGGGACCCGCAGCACTGTACAGTCTGCAATGACCATCTGGTCGAGGCGTTCAACAATCCTTCTTTCAACGGAGGTAAGGGACGGTGCTCGAGAGAAGCTACGCAAGTGGGTGCGTGGCTTCCAGAAGAACGCCACCGGACCGTATCTCGCCACCGAAGATTTGAGGGCCTTGCTTTTCCCGAAGGCATCACCAGACTCAGTGGTCCCTAAAGATCAGATTCCCACCTTCCAGATAGTGGTGGAACCGGATGTGGTCATGGCTCAGTCCATGCATGAGTGCAGTTTGGATTCCGACAACGTGGAACGTATGTCGGAAGTGTCGGAGAACACGGAGAGGAACCTCATGGGCGACGAACTGGACTATGAGGAAGATCAGGTGGAATACCCTGAGTCGGAGCAGGAGGTCGCTGCAACACCCACCCCCACACCAACTCCTACACTGACGGATGTATCGCTCCTTTCTACATCCGCTACCCCGGATCCTACCCCATCCAACACCCAGGAGATCTTCAAGATGCTTGAGGCTCTCATGGATAAGAAACTCCGCGAGACGCATGAGTTCTTCAGGTCCAACATGGGAAGTTCGAAGCAACCGAAAAGGATTTCGGTTAAGGACCTCCCTGCATGCTCGGATACTAACCCCTGGGGGTATGCCGAGCACATGCCGATCACCACGGGCAAGATCTTTATTAGCGAAAAGGTCGGCTCGATCGCGCTGGAAGAAGTGGAATTCTTCCCAAACTTTGAGGCTTAGCCGGACTGTTACGTCCGACTTAGGTCTGAACCTGTCTCTAAAGAAGAGACCGAACCAAAGGAGGTTATCGTGTTCGATCTCCCGAAGGCCCAGGCTATGTTAGCCAATACGGTGAAAAGTAGGGGCTTCACCTGCTCTAAACTACCGGCGCTTAGCAAAAAGCACCCGACTTACGTCGCACCAGACGATGCGACCTTCCCCTTTTTGGAAAAGGCCTTCACTGCGGTGCATAAGGCAGTGGAAAAAGGAAAACCTTGCCCTGCACTGGAGGAGTGCAGACCCTTCTCCCTGACCACTCCCCCTGATGTTAGACACTGGAAAGACGTCCAGTCAACATTCGTAGTGGGGAAACTAGAGCCTGACGTCGCTGGTCGTCAGTTTAACGAGGACATCCCAAAACTTAACGATCATCTCCTTCATCGGGAACATGATACGAAGGAAAGGCTCGCCGCATCTATGTCCCTCCAAGTACAGCTCGAAGTCATGGCCGGTGACACTAGGGTCCCTGACTACTACATGGTCCTCGCCAAAACACATCTGGCGACCGTAGTAAAGGATCTGTACAGCTTCACGAAGGCTCGTAGAGCCTGTCGTGAATTCGTGTTCTCAAGTGCTACAGTGAGACACGAACCCCGGAGGCTGATTTCCTCCAACATCTGGGGTAAACACCTCTTCCCCTCCTCTCTAGTGAAAAAGATCACCGACAAGGCTGCCACAGAGAACAGGAACCTTCTCCACAAATGGGGCATTTCGAAGGAAAGGAAATCCTCTCAGGACGACGGCCCTCAACCTAAGAGGAAACCCACAAAGCCGAAACCCCAGCAACGTCAACAGAGACGGCAGTTTCCGGGATCCGCTACTCCCCAAGTGGCAGCTCAGCCATAACAGACCTTTCAATTGGTCACCCAACCGGTCTTGTCACAGTCGCCGGTCTTCACCCCTGCATTTGAGCAGCAGTCAACTACCTTTCGTCCCAAAGGCAGAGGCTCAAACAGGGGTGCAGGCAGAGATGCATCTCGCCGTCCCTCCAGAGGCAGAGGAGGAAAGGGAGCTAGCGGCCGAGGTAGTAAGCCCTCAGGAAACCAGAAGCAATGAAGTGCTTCCGGTGGGAGGAAGACTCCGCCAATTCCAGGATCGTTGGACCTTCGATCCCTGGGCACACAGCATCGTCAAGAAGGGTCTAGGCTGGAGCTGGACTCAACCACCCCCAACCTTCCAGCAATTCTTCCAACAGTCAACCCCCCTTCTGGAAGAATATGTCCTAGAACTCTTGAACAAGAAGGTGATAAGGAGGGTAAAGTCAACCAGGTTCCAAGGGAGACTGTTTTGCATCCCGAAGAAGGACTCCGACAAACTCAGAGTCATTCTAGACTTATCCCCCCTCAACAAGTTCATAGCGAACAACAAGTTCAAGATGCTGACTCTTCAACAGATAAGGACCCTTCTGCCTCAAGGTTCCTACACGGTCTCCATAGACCTGGCGGATCCCTACTGGCACGTTCCAATGAACCACCACGCTTCCTCCTACCTAGGATTTCGACTCAAAAGGAAAAGCTACACTTTCAGGGCCATGCCCTTCGGCCTCAATGTGGCCCCACGGATCTTCACAAAGCTGGCAGACGCCATCGTTCAACAGTTCCGCCTCCGCGGCGTCCAGGTGATGGCCTACCTCGACAACTGGCTGGTCTGGGCTACATCGCCCGAAGATTGTCTAAGATCCTGAGACAAAGTCACCCAGTTCCTAGAACACCTGGGATTCAAGATAAACAGAAAGAAATCTCGCCTCTCTCCATCTCAGAAGTTCCAATGGTTAGGAATCCAGTGAAATCTTCAGTCACACCGCCTTTCCATTCCCCAGAAGAAAAGGAAAGAAATAGCAGGGTCTGTCAAAAAACTGCTGAAATCCAAACGGATCTCAAGACGTCAGCAGGAACGAGTTCTAGGCTCTCTACAGTTCGCCTCATTGACAAACCCAGTGCTGCGTGCACAGTTAAAGGATGCCGCGGGAGTCTGGAGACGTTCTGCATCCATCGCTCGAAGAGACCTCAAGAGACGGCTCCCAAACAGACTTCGGTTACTCTTAAAGCCGTGGTCGGAAGCAAAGGCCCTGAAAAGGTCCATCCCTCTTCAACATCCACCTCCATCACTCAACAACCACACGGACGATTCGCTGGAGGGCTGGGGAGGTTACTCCCACCAACAACAGGCTCAAGGTACATGGTCTCCCCTATTCAAGACGTTTCACATCAACATCTTGGAGGCCATGGCAGTCCTTCTCACTCTGAAGAAACTCTCTCCGCCTCCCTCGATCCACAATCGTCTGACCCTGGACAACTCGGTGGTAGTCCGATGTCTCAATCGTCAGGGCTCGAGATTGCCCCAGATAGATCAGGTGCTTCTACCAATCTTCCGCCTGGCAGAGAAGAAGAAATGGCACCTTTCTGCAGTTCACCTATAAGGATTCCGCAACGTGACGGCGGACACTCTATCTCGGACAAGCCCAATAGAGTTGGAATGGTCTCTAGACGCAAGATCCTTCTCCTTCAACTCTCACCAAGTCCCGGAACTTCAGATCGATCTCTTCGCAACGAGCGACAACAATCAACTTCCTCGTTATGTGGCCCCGTACGAGGACCCCAAGGCAGAAGCAGTGGACGCCATGTCACTGGATTGGAACAGATGGTCCAGGATCTACCTGTTCCCTCCCACCAACCTTCTGCTGAAAGTCCTCTCCAAGCTGAGAACCTTCAAAGGGACAGCGGCCCTAGTGGCTCCCAAGTGGCCCCGGAGCAATTGGTACCCCCCTGGTCCTGGAGCTGCAGCCCACGCTGATCCCTCTCCCAGGCCCAGTTCTCTCCCAGCAAGTACAGAAGTCAACTGTCTTCGCTTCATCATCAAAAGTCAGGGACTTTCATCTCATGATTTTCTCTCCCTAGCCGCGAAGAAAAGGTTTGGGATCTCAAAGAAAAGTCTAGACTTCTCGAGGAATACAAGACCAAATCCACACGACGGCAATACGAATCATCCTGGAGAAAGTGGGTCCCATTCGTCAAGGCAAAAAATCCTACGGAAATCACCATCGATTTTTGCATGTCCTTCTTCATTCACCTTCATGGACAGGGCTTAGCAGCCAACACGATTTCTACCTGCAAATCGGCCTTGACTAGACCACTACTGTACGCCTTCCAGATTGATCTGTCCAGCGACATCTTCAATAAACTGCCGAAGGCATGCGCTCGTCTACGCCCAGCACCTCCACCGAAACCTATCTCCTGCTCCCTGGACAAGGTGCTCCATTTTGCCTCCAACTTGGACAACGATTCGTACCCTCTCAAGGATCTGACTCAAAAAGTTATACTTCTTTTTGCTCTTGCCTCAGGAGCCCGAGTCAGCGAAATAGTGGCATTATCAAGAGACGACGGTCACATCCTGTTTACAGACTCAGGAGACCTTACCCTCTTCCCTGATCCGACGTTTTTCGCGAAAAATGAACTACCCACCAAGAGATGGGGCCCTTGGAGAATCTGCCCCCTGAAAGAAGATGCGTCTCTATGTCCGGTAGAGAGCCTCAAGGTCTATCTTCATAGAACTTCTGACTTTGGTGGAGGCCAACTCTTCAAAGGAGAAACATCGGGTAGCGACCTTTCACTGAAACAACTAAGAGCGAAAATCACCTACTTCATTCGCAGAGCGGATCCTGACAGTACACCCGCAGGTCACGATCCCAGAAAAGTCGCATAGTCTCTGAATTTTTTCCAGAGCATGGATTTCGAAAGCCTCAAGAGTTTCACAGGTTGGAAATCTTCGCGTGTTTTCTTCAAGCACTACGCGAAGCAAGTGCATGAAGTCGAACATTTCGTGGTAGCCGCAGGTAGTGTTATGAAACCTGCAATTAACTCTGCATAGAACAGTGAGTTACTTGGGACTTTAACTCTTCGGGTGCCTATGTTGACCCTCCCGTGATACGTAGTGATTTCATGGACACTTAGTTTTTTTCATAGACTGTTCTTTACAAGGTGAAATGTCATAGTCGTCACATGAGTGCTGCATGCCTAGAGCATGATGTGTTTTTCCCTTATTAAAGACTGACGTTCCTATGGAACCTGTGCCTTCTAATAATTTGAAATTTTCTTTCAGATTCAAGAGCGAAGTATTTTCATTACTATGTACATTATGATTTATTTGTAAATTATCTTTACATCCTTTATTGCATTTATTTTACCATATCCTGCAATCGTGAAATAAAATTTCTATTTTATTACTTGTCCGTCTCTCTCCGCTCCTACTCATACTATGAAATACATGGTTGTCATAGTTTCATTATCCCCTTTTCTTTGAAATAATGAAGAATAATAGGTTCTATCCATATTATATACTCACCTATGATGTGTAATATTCCTAATTGAATACTTACTTGCGCCATATCTTCGAGACCAGACCGTTCTGTAGCTATGAAATATAGTGCCTAACCACCACTTTTCTGTTATTGAGAATATTCCTACATGAATATTGACCATTCTGTCTTGTCTCTGAGTTCTTCACGTTCTCTCCGCAAGGTGGGTAGCCCTTCGATGACCACTTTGATCTTCGGCATGGACCGTTGGGACCTCTCTGCCAGAGGGGGCAGGAAGTTGCATCCCCACGGAACCTTTATCGAGGTCACTATGCTTACCTTATTCAAAGCCCTCGGCACTTACTCTACAAGGGGAAATCTACCACGATACATTGATTCTCTGGTACTCTTCCATCAGGACGTCATGGCTTGAGCCCAAAAAACGGATTTTGAGAGAAGCGAAAGATCTATTTTTGGGTGAGATAGCCATGACATCCTGATGGACCCTCCCTGCTACTCTAGTCCAGCCTTTCAGGCCCCACCCTGTCCTGCTGTATCATGGTGATTGGCAAGCAGCTGGCATCAGGATGAGGACGGACGTGACGTCATTTAGCAATGGCGCCCGTTTGTTTATGTTTCGAGTACCAAAAGTAGCCACGGACAAGTAGAGCTGTGGAACGGCTCCCCAGTTATTCTCCGCCCCTCCATATCGAAGTGTTAACTCTATATGGGGTGCAGATAGCTATGTGGCGTGTTAATACATGCGTCCCCTGTTAATATACGATGTCTTAAAGGGAAACCTTTAGGATACTCGCTCCAGGAGTTAGAATTCTGTGATAACCTGTGGTTAAATTCTCTGGAAATATCTTAGTAGTTAATATACCCAAGGAAGCTACCAAAAAGGAACCCTCCATCAGGACGTCATGGCTATCTCACCCAAAAATAGATTTTTCGCTTCGCTCAAAATCCGTTATATATATATATATATATATATATATATATATATATATATATATATATATATATATATATATATATATATGTGTGTGTGTGTGTGTGTGTGTGTGTGTGTGTGTGCGTGAACTCCTGATCATCAATCCTTCTTTGGGAGACAGATGAGAAAGAAACATAAAGGTGACCTCCAGCTTTTCTCTTCCTTTCTTCTCTGTCTTCTCTTTTCTCAGTTCTTTCAAAGAAGGTCCATTTTCTTGCGTCTCTCACATTAATGAGACTCAAGTAGACATTCTGTGACGAAAGACGAAGGGAAAAATAACTCGTATCCTTATGCAGCCTTTGATTAATGTTTGTGAACATATGACACTTATAAATAAATTATCCGAATACAGTACCACATATAAAAAAAAAAACATTGCAATGCAATGTATTGAAATTAGATTAAATGTTTCTCGTGTCACAAGTCTAAGATCAAAGTAGTCTAAAAGATGAGGTATAAATATCAAAAGATAAATTTAGTACTCCAATGACTCAAGACTCCCTTCAAAAAAGTATTATAGCACATCAGCAACAACAGCAAATACAACCGTTTCTAGTCTAGTGCTGGACAACCACCTCGGACATATCCTTAGTCATGTCTGGAGTTTTGAAGGTTTTAAAGGCCGCTCATGAATGGCATTGGTAAGGGACTGACATTGCCCATTCGAGCAGGGCAATGCCCTAGACACTGATCATATATACACATGATCAACGCCGAAGCCCCCTCCCCCTCTCCATCCAAGGCAAGGCAGTGACTGCTGATGACTGAGCAGATAGACCTATAGGCTCCCGCAAACACCCTATCCTCAGCTCACAAGGATGGTGAGGTTGCAGTGACCAAAAAAACTAACGATTATGAGCAGAACTCCAACTCCAGTCTGGCATTCACCAGTCAGGTACGTTAACACATCGGCCACCACGCTGGATACTGCCGGTTGGTGATATATAAATATATGTATATATATATATATATATATATATATATATATATATATATATATATATATATATATATTTATATATATATATATATATATATATATATATATATATATTTATTCATATTTATATATATATGTATATATATATATATATATATATATATATATATGTATATATATATATATATATATATATATTATATATATACACACATGTATATATATATATATATATATATACACACATGTATATATATATATATATATATATATATATATATATATATATATATATATATATATTTATTCATATTTATATATATATGTATATATATATATATATATGTATATATATATATATATATATATATATATATACACACATGTATATATATATATATATACACACATGTATATATATATATATATATATATATATATATATATATATATATATATGTATATATACATATATATATATATATATATATATATATAAATATATATGTATATGTATAAATTTATTTATATATATATATATATATATATATATATATATATACATATATATATATATATATATATATATATATATATATATATACATGTATATATATATATATATATATATATATATATATATATATATATATATATATATATATATATATATATATATATATATATATATATATATATACATATATATATATATATATATATATATATATATACATATATATATATATATATATATATATATATATATATATATATATATATATAAATATATATGTATATGTATAAATTTATTTATATATATATATATATATATATATATATATATATATATATATTACTTACTAAGCTAGAAACCTAGTTAGAAAAAAAGAAAACACTTCGGTCATACATAGAATATGAAACGAAACAGAGGTATGTTGTATGCATAATATATGTATATATATATATATATATATATATATATATATATATATATATATATATATATATATATATATATATATATATATATACTGTATATATATATATACATATATATATATATATATATATATATATATATATATATATATATATGTTTGTATATATGAATATATGCACATATATATATATATATATATATATATATATATATATATATATATATATGTTTGTATATATGAATATATGTACATATATATATATATATATATATATATATATATATATATATATATATATATATATATGTGTGTGTGTGTGTGTGTGTGTAGCGGACATTTATACATACACATTCGCACACACACACACACACATATATATATATATATATATATGTATATATATATATATATATATATATATATATATATATATATATATATATATATATATATATATATATATATATATATATATACAGAGAGAGAGAGAGAGAGAGAGAGAGAGAGAGAGAGAGAGAGAGAGAGAGAGAGAGAGAGAGAGAGAGAGAGAGAGAGACATACATGAACAGATAACCACATATAATAATAAATGTCTTTATGAGGCGACCCCGCAAACAATTTAATAGTTACATATATGCGATTGTAGATACACATCATCTAATAAAGCACAAGACGTTAGCATTTGTTATTTCTTTCCCTTCAGGATCGGATCCTACCTTTGCAATCTTCCGTGAGTATGCTTCCATTAGATTAATATGTTCCCAGGAGAAATCAGACACGTCTCCTTTTCCATGAGTTTTCCATTCTCTGCCTTCTTGTTCGCCGCGGTCGATCCGAGCCGAAAGCATTTACTGAGGAAATTTTTTAAGTTTAAAGTCCCCGCCGGCAAATCTTTTTCACTTAAGAAAAAGGCTTAGCTTTTAAAAGCTGATTTGGAGATTAATTGATTTTGTCCGACTCCAACTCGGTGATTTCGAGTCTAGGTTTATGCGACATAATTCTTATATTTATTATAGAGAAAACGCAAATATTTTGGTGCTGCATCTCTAAGGCTAATCGGACGGGAAAGTCGTTGATATTAAATTTTGTGTTCGTATCACTATTTTCTAAGTATATTTACGCCATGCAATAAACATGTCGCTTCGAAACTTATTAGAAGCATAATATACATATGACCTTAAATTTAGTTTAAAAATTCTAATATACAGCAAGAAAGTCGTATAGTTTCATTTCGGTATATTTCAATTCCGGTTCCTTTTCACAAATTCAAAATTAAATCTAGTTTCTGCAAAATACGTTTTGGTTTGAAATTCCTTAGATTTGCTATATGTATTTGGATAAACAAGAGGCAAATGGAATAACCATCATGCAACGCGTTATTAAATAATGATTTAGAGTATTGCGATGGCTATTGGTATAGTAAGGATGATGCAAACATGAACCCCAAGATAGCAATAAAATTATGCTGAACCAGAAATAATGACCGCAGCAAATGCAATAATAATAATAATAATAATAATAATAATAATAATAATAATAATAAAAATAATAATAATAATATTTTAAAAAGATAATTAACAGTAGAGAATATAGATCTGTATTAGCTAGCAGTTCAATCCTCATTTTTATTCCAACATGAAGAAAACATATTAAGAAAATAAAAATTTCACAATTTTTTTTAGTATGTGTCACCTCTTGAAGCTATCATGAATCTGTAAATCCTATTCATTATTATCATTAGCCAATATCCAACAATAATTTTAGAAGCAAATTGCTACAAGCCTAAGGTCCTAATAAAGAAAGAAAGACAGAAAAAAAGGGAACTATAGTATAGAAATAGCGTGGAAAAAGAAAATATGAATATAGATAACAAACTTCAATAGATAATTAATACATATAGACTTATTAAAACAAATTTATGTCAATCTGCTCAACAGGAAAAGTGTTTAAAGGCTTTAAGGCCGATCATGAATGGCAAACGCAAGGGACAGTAATATTGCCCTAATTAGCAGGGCAATGCCCTGGGGACCAATTATATATAGCGTACATATTTTCAGCGCCCAAGCTTCTCTCCAC
>NC_090742.1:114893005-114898005 GCF_036898095.1 Palaemon carinicauda
ATAACGACTGAGTCAAGGTACTTTGTGACTATGGCATAAATGGGTTTTAGGGAACAAATTAAAACGTTCTTTAAAGAAAATTGATTTAAAGAATTTTCTTTTTTTTCACTTTTGTTGAACTATATGGCTTATATGAGCGTCTTTGGCATAGAGTATACCTTTCTCAGATGAAATTTTTCATTCACAATTTCTATCAGAATATTTTACAACGCAATATCAGGAGCATAGTTCCCAGCAAAATTACACGAGATGGACTTTATATTTAAAAGGGTTTCAAATTTTAACAAATATTGTATGGCTTATTCATCGGATTATATACATTTTGGTGAAAAGATGATATTATATAATCCTTAAAATGGGCAGTCTTCTTGTAAAAAAAAAAAAAAAATTACTTTCACAGTTGACGAAAAAAATTTAATATACAATATAAGCTGGGCGAATGATATACTCAAAAGATTCCCTTTATAAGAAAGTATCCCTCACATACATTTGGAAAATTTGAAAAACAGAATATTTAAAAAAAAAAAAGGTGGATGGATTAGCTATCTAAGCCATGAAACCCGATAAAAATCATTAAGGTCATTAAGAACGAAAGGACATCGGCGGTGGCTAATTTAGAGACGAAAACCTATGTTCTCTGATCTGCATCCTGCTAATCGATTGTACGAAATTAATCTTTGTGAAATGGATCTGTTGGTCTCAGTGACATAAATCTCATTAAATTTTGTCTGTGACATTTTATAAACACCAGAATCAGACTGATTCGGCCATAATTATGCATACAAGACTGTCAAATAAACCGAGTGATTAGTTTTGGGATATTCAGTGATGTTTCTGATCGTTTGAACTAATGGAAGCTTTATTTTACAGTTAAATCTTTTTGTTTATTATTTGCAGGACCTTTGTCGTTCGCATTTACCGATGACACATGCAGCGGAGTTACTGAGTCAGATGTTGACGAATGGTTTTCTATTTTTTTCAAGAGATTCTTCCAAAACTCTGGAGCCACACAAAAAGGAAATATGGGGAACGAAACCAAAGTGAATCGACGTGAGCCCCAGTTCCTTAAGGCATTGTTTAACAAACAAATTCAAATTCAAATTCAAACAATTTATAGACAAACAGTGGTCAAAAGGAGCTGTTAGTCTTGCTAGACAGCCCACTCTATCTTCAATTTACATAAATGAACAAAACCTAAGTACAAAAGTAAAACCTAGTAATAATTTACATAAACCCAAAAATACATTTAGTAACAAATAGTTATCACAAAAGAGAACACCTACATGAATAATTTCAAATTTACCCAAAGTAAATTAGCATAAACCTTATATGTTTATTTCACAGAGACTGAAATTACATGCTTAATCATAGTTATAATTTGATAAAACAAACAATCCAACAAAATCCCCAAGTTTCAATAGAAATAGACTAAAATGAATATATGAATCAAAAGATATTTTAAACATTTTAATTTTAACAGTTTATCGACATAAAGGCCAAAAACCATGATATTACAACTCGTTTTTTACAAAGGAGATCAATTTCGAAATTACATAAGTGACAAGCCTTATAAGGCTTTCACAGTTTCAAAATTACCTATTACTTAATCTTAGGTATCATTTTCATAAAACAAAACTTTCTAGTAAAAGTCCCCAGTTTCAGTAGAAATAGACTAAACCAAATACATCCCTGTTATAATAAATGTGAACGCTACAATTACACTTGAAACTGATTAACATGTTCAAAATAACCATAAAATTTTTTACATAAAATACATTTTATAGCCCGTTTTCACATATAAGGAGAACTATTATCTAATGTACAGAGAACAACCACTTCCATTTCAAATTCCATATTACTGCAGCTAACACTGAACATTATACAAATAAAAAGTAATATAGTAACTTCTCAATTTTAGTACCTAATATCAGTTTTTTTTTATTTATTTGTAGTATTCTTGTACAAATTATTGTTAATGAAAACACACACCATTTGTTCAAAATAATTATCAAGATTCCTAAATTCTGCCAAAGAACTACATTCCATAATGTAATGTTGCAGTGTGTGTGAATTTGCAGCGTCACATAATTTACAAGGGGTACCCTCTCCACTTTTATATTCCCAATAGTACTTATAGCCTAGCTTAAGTCTCATAACAATTCCATCGAATTAAGCTGAAGACTTTCCATAATTAAAACATGTATTGTTACTAACATAATCATAATGAGACATACTGTTACTGCCGTTACTCATGATTGTCTTAGCATTCTCAATGTTCCATCCTTCCCTTACTCTGGCCATGTGTGACTTTATTTTCCTCATACTAACTGAAGTGGCGTAATCTATAGATTCTTTATTACACCCCTGTTTTGCTAATTCATCAGCAACATCGTTAAAATATATACCACAATGTGAGGGTATCCAGACGAATTTTACACTGTATCCTGACCGTTTTATGACAGAAATGTACTCGTTGCATTTGGTAACTATTTCCTCATCAGAAGGTAATTTGGCATTTAAAGCCAAAAGAGCACTCTGACTGTCAACAAAACATATTATGGATTTTCCATTATCAATTCCAAATTTCAAACACTCATATATGGCAAACAGCTCAGCAGTGGTAGATGAGCTGTGATCACCAATACTCTTAGATATTCTCTCCTCTGTACTATAACCAAATTCAAAATATTCTCTAATTACAACACCAAGACCAGCTCGACATCCGGTTACAGAACCATCACAATAAGCATGGATCACCGTATCCTTTGGGTACCGAGATATCTTTTCCAAAAACAGCTGTTTAAGTTCAAGGGGATTGTTGTCCCTTTTTCTCAAATCAAGTTGCTCTGTAATTATATCTACTTTTTCAGTAATCCAAGGTTTTATTGGACGTGAACTTGGCAAAGGTACACAGAAATCAAAAACATTATAGTCATTCAATATTTTACAAAGCTTTCGTGAATATTCATTCAGTGTGAAGAAACCTGGAACGCCTGTCACATATCTATTTATAATAATTTTGAAATGCCTATCATTTTGCCTAATCAGTCTTATAATTAAGGAGACTGTCAACTCTCTTATTCTTTGAGTGACACTCGGGAACTTCAGCTCCATTCGCATTATTTCAATCCTTGCAGTTCTAGGGCAACCTAATATTACCCTCATAGCTTCGTTTTGCAACAATTCCAAGGGACGAAGATCTTTATCTGAAAAACTACATAAGACTGGACCCGAGTAGTCTATGATACTTCCTCTAGGGGCAAGATATACAGACTTTAATATTGGAATACCAACACCGTTTCCATGATTAGACAAAACACGTAATGGTTCAAGCCGAGATGTACAGTTTTTCTTCACATGAGTAATTTGATCCATTATTTTACCAAAACCTATATACATACCCAAATATCTATAACTTGTTATTCTTTCTAGTTTTACTCCATTCAGCCAGAATTATTTATCACTTACCATTCGTGACTGATATTTTATTTTACTCTCATTTACCACAAGACCTAAAGATATACAAAGATCTGACATTTCAGCCAACACAATACTCAAAGTCTCCTCTGATTTGCATTGTATGAGAATATCATCCGCATAAATTATTACTTGTGAATTTCCATAAAATTCATAACTTGCAATTTCATCCATTAATATATTAAAAATCATGGGGCTAAGCACACCCCCCTGTGGAGTACCAAGTTCAAAATGCTTTTCAGTGGACTCATAACCCTGAAACATAACAGTTCCTCTTCTGTTACTCAAATATTGTGAAATCCACATCAGTAGCTTGCCTTTTATAACCTTTTTAACGAGACACTGCAATATTACATCCTTATTGGCTTTATCAAAGGCTCCCTTTAAATCTAAAAACATTCTACAGTTGACACTAGCAGTACTAAGACTTTTTAATACGCAATCAGAGGTACTCTTGTTCCTCAAAAAAACCATAAAGATTCGGAGAAAGGAGCCCGTATACTTTATACAACAACCTATTTAAAACCATACGTTCCATAGTTTTTGATAAACAAGAAGTCAAGGAGATAGGTCTGTAATCATTATTTCCCTTAGGTACAGGTATCATAAGGGCAATTGCCCATTTAATAGGTAAGGGACCATTACTGTATGATAAATTAAATCACGCTAAAAGAGGACTGTCCTCCATTGTTATAAGACAGTTAATAATATCGGATGTTATACCATCTTTACCTGGAGCTGTTGACTTCCCCTTCTTAACACTATTTAACATTTCATCCCTGGTGAAAGGAATACAGGTGTCATCCATTAAGTTATTCTGCATACAAACTAGCCTACGTCTTTGTTTCTGTAACTTCCTAAGGCTTTCCTGTATATTTCAAGGGAGAGAATCTAAGTTCGACGCATACGACCATTTGGCGGCTAATGCCTCTGCTTTTTCTCAGGCATTAGGATGTGCATTTGTCTTTCTTTTTACTCTTCTTACTTTATTGACACCATCCCAAATTTGACGTAAGGATTTTGAAAAGGAGATGTCCCGTAAAAAACCTCCCTAATACTTACTTCTAACCTCTTGCCTCATTTTTGTAGCATGTTCAGCCACTGTAACCATCGTTTTCCTGCATTGCATATTATTCTGGTCTTTACACCATTCCCTATGGCCTTTTTGTAGCAACTTGTTCCAGCCTTTCACTATTTTGTCGTTATGATACCTAGGTTTATGATTACTGGCAGAATTAAGTTTTTTTCTGTGGTTTGTAAAGAATAGATTCTATTACTGCTAACAGGTCCTCAAGAAAAACATTTTCATCCTCAATACCTAGCAAGTTATACTCTTTGTACCAGTCACTTACTTTTTCTATAAAATCACACCTTTCTGCCTGTCATGCAATACGTAACTAGTTCCATTGTTAATAAGTGAAGTCTTTTCTAAATAAAGACTAATTCTAAGAGCAAAATGATCACTTGATAAAGTGGTTACAACAGATAAATCTGTCTGTACTCCAGGGATGTTGAAAAGTATA
>NC_090742.1:114903005-114913005 GCF_036898095.1 Palaemon carinicauda
GCTGGGCTAATTCGGGCACTTGATCACTGTAAATAAGGACTTTATCATACAAAGCTAAGCGTATTTGAATCAAGATTATAAGACCTTTGTGCATGAAATTGATAAGAAGTTGGTTTGATCTCAAAACTGTTTAATTTCTCAAGATGAAGCTACAAGCAGATATTTAATAATTGATATCTTACAATCAGGGTACTAGAATGGGGAATCATTTCGTGCTTATGCCATCTATTCATGTATATTTTCAGGAAAAATTATAGAATTCATTTTGGGAAAATAGGTATATCATAGTTTCATGACAAAATTTCTGAAAATTATGTCGTTCTGAGACTATGATTTGTCAATAAAACCAATTTTTCAAACCCTTTGCCAGAATGTGATAGAGTCCTCATCTACCTCAATATAAGTTATTTTCGATACAAAATAATAAATTCTGATTGTATTCAAGATGCTTTGCAGTCATCAGTATCTATTATATCCATCATCTATTATCTATTATACAAAGTTAATACTTAAATTTCGTTACTTATCAACCATTCCATCAACAGCAGCTATTTTATTCTACTGCTGCTATCTTTTACAAATCAACTAATAATGAATTAGGTTAGCTAAATTTAGTAGAACATTGATGGGTATCAAATAAATCTCAGGCAATGATACAATATCTTACAGGCTGTATCATGGGTCTACAAGCATCCTGTCTCCACAACCCCTAAAACAGAAATGACTTTAGTATTTGCTCAGTTTCAGAATGGCAGGGCAGGGGGGTAGAAGGAAATTGTCTACTTGGTCCCTCTTACGAAAAAAGTAGCAATTGAAAAGTAATACTATATATATATATATATATATATATATATATATATATATATATATATATATATATATATATATATGTGTGTGTGTGTGTGTGTGTGTGTGTGTGTTTGTGTATGTATGTGTGTGTGTTTTGTATTTGTATTGAAAAGTTGAGACGTCAAATGATTATACAGAATTGAAATTTGGCAACTCGATTTGTAACATTTGTATACTTTCCCAAACAATACACGAAAGATGGGAAGCTCCAGCCACAGCCGCATCGGCCGCCTACAAATTAGTACCCTGCATGAAATGAAGATGGCGGTAGCATTGCACCTCCCTACATCGTCTGTTTGTTTACAAAGCGGGGCATTCAATTTCAATCATGAATGGGCGTATCCATCATCACCCGTGTGTGTGGATTGCAATAGGACGAAAAATTATTTTCCCCATCTGATTTTTCATGCTTTTCCTCAGAATAAAGAAAGGTAATAAAATCATTGCATCTGTTACTAAGTACATGATGACTTTTAGAGAAAATGAAGAAATAAAATAGACCAAAGCAAAATTTAATGTCGGTGCAGTGTTATTCCGAAATAAATATTGGAAAATATTTACAATAAGACGGACGCCTCTAAGCGGAAAGAAAATGTATTTATATGTGATTTTCGACGAGAAAAAAATATGGTATTTTTTTACTTATGGACATTAATTGCTTTCAACATAAAATATAGGTTTTTCTGCTGTATTATTATGTGATTTGAATGATTTTGAGGTCCATTTCCATTGCAAATGAATACTTATCCTTCCACTACCCCTCCCCCTATAGATAACAATCTGGGGGAACCTCCTTTGGAAGCGGGGTTTTGGGTGGGGGAGACAAAGTAGGTAAAAACAGGGTAAATGTCTAGGAGAAGGCCGCACCCGTTTTTCAAGTATTAACGACGAAAAACGGCAAAAAACAACCAGATTATTGTTGCACAGTGCATAGAAACATGAGGAAATGAATAAAAAAGAAACTAAGACAACTCTTACACACAAAATGTAAGCATAAACCTACTACTACAATTATGGGGGACCCCAGTGGGAAGCGGGGTTTTTGGGTGGGGGAGGATGAGAAAAGTGATTTTTCGGGGCACTACCGAACCTAATACAACCAACTAACCTACCCTGGGGGGGCCTGTACCCCTACCTAGGCCTACCGGGGGGGGCTACCCCCCCTTAAGGCCACAGTGATTTTCAGGGCACCACCGAACCTAATACACCCACCTAACCTAGCCTAATAGCCATGTACCCCTACCGGGGGTGGGGGGGGGGCTTTGCCCCCCCTACGACCCCCCCTTAAGGACACTACCTAACACATCCATCAAACCAAATCCAAAGTGATGGTACTGCTGTATACATCGTTATACTATCACCATTATAATATACTCCATAAATTAATGAAGCTTACCTTAACCTGTTGGTTGATAAAGATGTGCTGCTGCTTTGAGGAAAACGTGAAGCCATTGCGAAGGTTCCCTGACATGCAGGACAATTTTTATTTTGTAAAATTAAATTGTGTCTCTGGCACAAATCCACTAGTTTTTCAATATAACCCCGAATAAGTAAGAACAATTCAATTGTAACTTAGGAAACAGTCAGGACAAGAAGATGGAATTTCAACTTCTTGTGCAATATCAGATGACGTGCTTGCTACGGCCTCGATGTCTAGTCTAGGAACGAGATAAAATGGCTGGGTAAGAAAATGTATTGTCGCACTGTGATGGGTAAGAAAATGTATTGTCGCACTGTGATTGGCCAAACGTGAAGACGCCATTGGGAAAGAAAATGTATTGTCGCACTGTGATTGGCCAAACATGAAGACGTCATAGTGGACTAGTTTGTCTGCGGATTATAGTGGTTACAGGGCTCATTTGAGCAAAAATAAGACAGTCAACAATAACAACAGACTTAGAAAAATCTGGGAGGAAGACAAGAGTAGCGTGAGTTTGATCGTCGATATTTCGACTATTATTGATTTTCACTAAATTATCTCACTGGTATACCATTATATACATACATTCCTACATATTCTAGTAAAAATAAATTGAATATCAGTGATATCTTCATGCTGCCCTCTCCTAGACATTAACCAAAAACAGTGCAAAATAGAGGAAAAAACCTAAATATAACACTCAAACATATAAAAATGGACCGGTAAACAGGTATATACTGAATTCGAAATACATAAAAACACTGGAAATGGGAAAACCCGAGCCAAGAATTTTACATGAGAAAATGGCATACAAATGCACTATATGACCAGTTATTGCACGTCACATTGTAGTTGTGCACTAACCTAACCTAACGTTTTACTAGATTTGTATAAGAACTAGATTACCTTATTAATGTCCATAACTAAAATAATACCAAAAATATTCTTGCCATTTGAAACCCCAACAACCAACATAACCTTCCTGGTAGTGTACATCAGTAGCCTAATCATGTCAACAGTAAACCTAACCATATCAGCAGTACCATAACCATGCCAACAGTTACCTAACCATGTCAACAGTAATTTGCAATGGAAATGAAGCTATCTTGCAAAAGCATATAAAAATCAATTAAAAAAACTATATTTTCTTGTCATTGAGAGACGTCAACTATATTTAAAAAAAATACCTCAAAGTTATATTTGCTTATCTTGAAAATCTCTAGAAATATGAAATAAACACACCAATTCCTATCACTGTTATACAATTCGTGAATATTGGGTTTCCATGGCTTTTCCAGATAGGCTACTCACAGCAACTTTGATATACTGTATATATACAGTACTGTAGTTATGTTATATCCTCAGCAGCTTACCCTTGGGTTGTAGTTATAAGTGTTTACCTTAATTTTTCATTAATAAGCAATTATTTAGCAAACCAAAGTTGTTTCATCAGGAAGGATGGATCTTGTGGGAGCATTCATATGGGAGAGCATGAGTAGGTTACTTAAGTTAGAGTGTTTTATTCTAATTTCAAGTTCACTAACCTTTTAATCTATGATCGAAATTTCTTATATGTACGGATAAAAGCATTCAAAATAAAAAAAAAATACATGCAAACCAGCATATCTGCTCCCACAAGATCCATTCTTACCGTTTCATCTATGTTTCTGCATTATATGCTCATAATTGTTCAATTTTTAAAATGAAATCTTGTAATTGGTACCAACACCCCGCATAGTATTCCAAAGTGAATTTACCATTTGGCAGCAAATGTACGCAGTAATACAGTAGTAATAAATTGGCAAAACAAGTTGTGAAAACCTATGATATTTGCTTGTACTGTACATGATGCAAAAAGAGACATGGTTCAAGTCAATTAGAATAATTGTTTCAATTTTTTTAGGAATGTGCATGCTTTTTGCAGAAAATGACATTTTACTAGAAAATGCCAGGCAGAAGTGTTGGTTATATTACCTTCATAAAAGGGTGCCAATTGAATATGCATTTTTGCGAACTCCCACAATTGGGCTACGAGATTTTAATAAATTGTTATAAATAGGCTCTGACTTTATCAAGAGCTTAATAAATAATCATAAAGTATAATAAACTGTATTCATTCATCTAGGTTCTTAGATTTGTCTGACACACATGTATTGTTTTATGTACAGTATATAATATTTTAGGAATAAGTACCTAAATATCAGATATATAATTATTAAGAAATACTGTATATTGTAACTTCCCTTAGACATGGATTTCAACTTCCCTCAAATGATGAATTGCCACCCTGCTTCATAATATCTATGTCTATGTATTTGCAGATGCCTACAGTGGATTAGAGTTGTCAATATCAAATGTCTTCTTGATAAAAGTAAAAAATATGTAAACAACTGTTGTAGAGTATGCAGTCTTCACTTTTCTTGCAAGAACTATGTGACTCCAGATTCCTCAAGACTCAATAAAAATGCATGCAGGTGTGGATGAATATGTTATTGCTATAATATAAAGACGTTGTTATATACTGTAATTTGTTTTATAATACATTTTTATAGTACAGTATTATGGACTGAAAATTTTAGTTATACTAATAACTCTTTCCCACTTTCACAGGTAATCCAAATGATACATCTGCAGTACCAGCAATAACATACAACTCTGAGTGTAGTACTGCAACATTTGAAAGCATTTTTGAAAAATCTGGCACAGGTACAGTTCAGTTTGTAGTTTTGGAATCTAATTGTTTTGGTGTAATGACTTCTCTGTGGTTTGTTTCCGATTTGATTTGTGACGTCAATTTTTATTTGCTTTTCATGAAAATTAAGTTAAACCTAGATTTTTGCTTATACAGTATTCTATAAAATACAGCATTGCATTTGTTATAAAAGGATACATTACTTTTATTACTTTATTGTTGTACTTTTCTTAGTTTTATTAATAAATATTGCTTAACCATTGTCTAATCAGCATGCAAGTTAGGTCAGCTTTTTCATTTTGATTTCATATTATTGGTTTTGATTATCCCATTCTTTGTTTGCTATTAAATTCTGATATATGCATGTTTTGTTTGCATGACTTGTATGACTATTGCATGCAAATGAAGCATGTGCCATTTCTTTTACTTTGTTCATGTTCTTTGCAAGAACATTTGTGTACAGTCGCTTAGGTATGTACAGTATACAATCATGAGCACAAACCCCCCAAAAAGGAAAATAGTTACTGTATACTACAGTATATTGGTGAAATAATAAGATAATATGAGACTAATTTTGTTTCATTCTAACTGTCCTCTCAATTTTAGATAAAGCTACTTAGCAATTAATGTTACATTAACTGAAGGATTTTATTTAATGATTAAAAAATGCCTAATATATAAGTCATAAGGTATGATAGAGCCCTATAATCTTGTTAACAAGCAATATTAATCGATTTAGTATTCAGTAATTAATAAAATGAAGTTTACTGCAGCATAAGAATAAATATTAACATTTAAATAATCCGCGCTACGCCACAGCCGAGTTTTAGTTGAGGGCATGATTAATAGATGGCGCGCATTCTGACGGGTTGGATGATGTTTTTCTTAATGGTATTAATAGTCAGTTTCCCATCTTTCGTGTATTGTCTTTGGTATACTTTAGCTAACAAAGACGGCCCCAAAGACTATATACTGAAGGAAGAGAGGAAGGCTCAAAATAGAATGTTAATACGCTAGCTGGCAACTCCAAAGTGAACACAATAGTTGGTTGCTCCGATTTTAGATGGCGTTGTAGGTATACATCGTTTGTCGTCTGTTTGTTTATATTCAAAATTTGATAGTTGACTCAAACGAAAAAATGGCGCCGACAGTAAAGAAGTCACACCAGTGTGTTGTGTGCCATAAACAAAAAGAAACCGATCCTCATTTGGTATTTCACAGGTTCCCTAAGGACAAAGAACGGTGAGTCCAAACAGTATAATACATGCAGTATGTGCTGCTAATGAGTAAGCCCCACTGATATTGGATGTAAGATTAAGGCAAGGCATCCACAGTAAATCTCTTTTGTTTTTCATTTTTTTTTGTTGGCTTGTATGCTACCTTATTTCTATTTCCAACCCCCCTTTGATTATTTTTGTGTGTGATACAATTTTGTGTTATTTTGATCCTTCTGATTGTACATTTATACATTTATTAGTTTATAATACTAAACTATACATGAGTGCATCATGCTTTTCCATTTCAATAAAAAATAAAATACAATTGTGTTTTTATACACCTAATATCTCTCCATCTTACAGTGGCCTACATACTGCAATTAAATGTATGCCTACACATAAGCATTTGTGGCTATGTTTAACAAAGCAGATATACGGTATGTTTTAATTTATTCGAATGTGGTATTGTATAGAACGTTTAAAAATGGTTGTAATACACTGTACAATACTTAAATTTGCAAGAAAATTAACTAAATCATAAGAGATATAGCTATTGAATTTCTAAAAAATAGACTGAGAAACATAATTTACAATTTAGTTACCTAAAATTTAAGAATATCATGAATATATGAGTAAAATAAACTGACAGAGTAATGCAAATTATGAACAAATATGTCGCAAAATTTACAATCGAATTCCATCCTATATACCCGTAAGCATTACCGCTCTGAATGTTTGGTTGCTCGCTCAAGAGATGGAGCCATTTGTTTCGCATGGGAGTATCTGGCATCTTTTCATAGCACACTCATTTGTGTGTTAGAAGCCTGAGCCTTCCTATCTTCCTTCAGTATATAGTCTTTGGACGGCCCTTTACTGTCTGATTCGCTAAGGTTTGAGAAGGCTCCGCCCATTTCGTAAAAGTTGTAAGAAGAGCAACTCCTTGTCCGTTTTGTCATGAGAACGCTAGAGACATCTGACGAAAGATTTCCCCTGAGTGTCGGCGTTCTTTTGACTCTAACTGTACATAAACATTAACAATATATAGTTTTGCATCTTTAGGTGTTACTTTAATAACCAAACAATCAGTACCATTGACTTTACTAGCAAAGTAGACCGATCCTGGATTATTATTTTTTATGTAAATTGTTAAACCTCTGCAATTCGTGGATTCATTAGCCTGTAATTCAAAAAGATTGTAACCGTTAATTTGGAGCGAGGAAACCTTTCTACCTACTTCCTGCAAAGCTATTATATCGACGTTTGTAGACTGAATATAAGCATGCAAATCAATAATTCGTTTTCTTAAACTATTTATATTCCAGGATATAATTTGGAGTTTATGTGCCATTTTGAGAAATACTCTTTTATTAACTTGCTTGCAGAATGAAGAATATTAATTTTCAGCTGATTGGTTGGACTTTCCATATATTCGGTTATCGAATCAAGAATGATTGTAAAATCTCCGACCACATTTTCCACATAATCTGGCTTATTAGCTGACAAACCAGCCTCGCATGTAACTGTGCTTTCACCACCATTGTCATGTACCTCTGCAACCACAACATTTTAAGTCACCCTTTCATTAACAACCATCTTTTTATTTTGCAAATATATACTATTCATAGTTTTCTTAATAGCTAACACTGCCTGTTTCAGTTCTGCTATCTCTTTACGAAACTCTTGAGATAAAGATATTATAATGAAATTGAGTCTCCTCACTAGATTTATTCTTGACTGAAATTTGGTTTTGCTTTTCCATACGATTTTCCCAGAAATTTTCACTAGCCACTGAAACCTGAGTATTAATAAAACCAGAACTATCGCTTCTTAGATTTTCATTATTTGTCTTCAGCGAACGATCACTTTTGGGCATTCGAGGACACGCTCTAGAGCTAGCATTATGAGCACCTCCACTATTGCAGAATTTTGGTTAAATTTTTTCCTTTTCTTTGATTTTGTCACCACACACCTTCGACTCGTGCGACTTACCACAAAATCGACAGCGATGGCCATTTAGGCACTTCTAGGCCATATGACCACACCTGCAACACTTACAACACATGACAGGGTTGTCAATGAACACTGCAACACGCTTATAACCTAGGCACTTGAGAAATACTCTTTCTATTGGCAGACCCTTAATAAGTGCAATTAATTGTGGTTTAGGGACAGACTCGCCGTCAACTTTAACTTCTCTGCGCTTTGCCCATATAAATAGGTCGTCAACTAAAACATCTTCTTGGTCCAAGTAAGTAGGGTAGTCAAAAATAATTACCTTTGTACATACACCATACAGCTCCTTTGGTTTTTCCATTACAATATTTTCAAAGCCACTTTTTGTTAAAAAACCAACAGCTACCTCATCCTTTACTGTAATATATGGAATGTTTCTCCCTTGCTTAAATAGAACCTCAAATTCCGGATGACACTTGGACAGCCGAAGTGCCCAACGAACCTGATCGTGGAAGCCCAAAACATTCCTCCTATAATACAGCCGAGGCCTTTTAGCATTGATAACATTACCTTCTTTTAGATGATTCGTAGTAGAGCCTTCACATAAAAATTTCTTTCGTTTATCATCAGGCGTCCCATTAGATACAACAACAGTGCCCATTTTCTTTTTCTTCATTTTCTTCCTTTCGACTGTGATGAAAGGTTGCCCGTCATCGCTGCTACTAGACTAAATCCATTATGATGTCCTCCCGAGCTCCATCAAATCCTTTAATGTTGTTGTTAATAGTATTAGCCATAAGCCATCTGTGAAAGGTCAGATCCCTTCAATGTTCGTAAATTGTATAAACATAAAAAAACAACTACAGCAGTTGGAACACGTCCTTCTCGCTCGAGAGTTGCGCCTTGAGTATGTCTTAACAAACAATGCAGAATGTAGAACAACAACAATAACAAACAAACATAACAATTCTTTAGTAAAGGGAGGAAAACATGTCAGGCACAGTTTCCTCTCACTGTTTCCGTCGAATATATGACAATCACAGAAATGGAAACTTCACTTATGCGTGTGCATAGTTAACATCGTAAACGTTTTTACTGTTATCAAACAGTAATAGTAAAACCGCCGTAGTTTGTGAATAAGAAGTAAAGGGTAAGTGTTATCCAACTCGATAAAATGAAGTAGTTGCAAGTGTTTGAGTTTTTAGACATAAATAATGTTCAGTTTCCTAGACAAAAGTATTTTGATTTTGTAGACATAGATACTGTAAAATTTAATGGACATAAATAATATTTGATTTCAATGACATAAGTTCTGTCTGGTTTTGTAGACAGAAATGCTATTTCATAAGATACACATAACATTTTATTTCTGGAATCTTCAAGTCAACTGCTTTTATAAAATGTCTCTTTTATGGATCCTTTTTTTTTTTTGTTCTCACGTGTATTCAAAACCAAACAAGCTAAAAATTTTTATAATTCTTAAAGAGCATGTGCTCGCTATGTAGAAATGAGTGATTACGGAACATCAGAATCAAACTGCAATGGCTTATAAAAAGCACCGAAAGTATTATGGAACATTCTCACACATTGTTTTCCAGAAATTCCTGAACTTTTCTATTGCTCCAAATGCTGGAGAGGAGACGTATTTCTTGGAACACTTTCCAAAATATACTTAGTTTAAAGAGTTTCAGGAGTTAAGCTAATTTAGATTTTTTCGATAATTTTCATAACCGACATTCTCATTAAAAAACATTTCCGCATATATTAGAATGATGCTTAATTCTTGTTCATAGACTGGCGTTCTTAAGAGTATAATGACACTGATCTTCTACATTTTTTTTTAATGTAAAGGGAATCTTTATCTTTAAA
>NC_090742.1:114918005-114933005 GCF_036898095.1 Palaemon carinicauda
AAACACTGTCATAGCCAAACAATTTTTATTTGCAGAAAGTGTGATGTTCCATTGCATTTGAAATGTTCTGTTGCATATCATACCCAATAAGCATAGGCTTGTTTGTTTCTTTCTTTGTTGATGAAAATTTACATTGCTGAATGAAAAAATTTTCCTTATTTATTTTGTTGAATTGAATTGTCATTTATTTTGCTTTAAATTTTGTATTCAAATACTATACATATAATTCACAATGACCATTTCTATTCATAAATGGATATTTTGTTTCCTTGAAATATATATGAAATCTACCACAACATCTTTGAAAGTAATCCTAAATGTGTATTTTCTTCTTGTAATTTATTGAAAATTACATCAATTTCTTTTTTAAAAAATTACATATAAAATAAGAAAAAAAAATCTTTTAGGTTTAAAATGCCCAACAGTAAATTTTTTGCAATAAATTGAAGAATACTTGAGAAAACTTCCTCAAACATTGATATATGGCATGGAAACATCGTAACCTATATCATATCTGAAAATCATTTAATTTCAAGACCCTTCATCTTTTCTGGGCATAAATGGGTTAAGTCATGCTTTCTCCCCTTTCCAATTATTTACAGATGAAACTTCGAAAAATCATTCGAATAACATAATCGAAGACTTATATCATGCTTTTCTCTTTGTATGTATTTGCATTTCTTTCCTATAAGAAATTGATACTTACAAGTGTTATTGTACATACAATGAAAATTCATATATATATATATATATATATATATATATATATATATATATATATATATATATATATATATATATATATATATATATATATATATTTTTTTTTTTTTTTTTTTTTTTTTTTTTTCACTATGCTGGAGGAAGGATCAGAAAAACGAAATTCTTGGACTAGCGCTTTCGTATTTTCATACGTCTTCAGGTTCAATTGGACCTGAAGACGTATGAAAATACGAAAGCGCTAGTCCAAGAATTTCGTTTTTCTGATCCTTCCTCCAGCATAGTGATAAATTTATACATCGCATGCCTCAGCGATAGATCGTCATATATATATATATATTATATATATATATATATATATATATATATATATATATATATATATATATATATATATATATATATATATATATATATATATATATATATATATATATATATATATATATATATATATATATATATATATATCTATATATATATATATATATATATATATATATATATATATATATATATATATATATATATATATATATATATATATATATATATATGTATGTATATATATATATATATATATATATATATATATATATATATATATATATATATATATATATATATATATTGTAAAGTACAGACAAATTAAATAAAAAATAAAGTTCAAGAAACGGGATAAGAGACAGACTAATCTGTATTTCAAACTTCTTGTATTTAGATGAAAGATTCACAAGTTTATTCTTGAGCACTACTTATTTTTCTAAGTAATTGAAAATTCTGGAAAGCGTCTTTAATATCAAAGTGATAAGTGCTCTGACATTACAAACATTACATCATAATTTTCTTGGGCGAGCATACAGCGAGGAGACGAAGTATATATAAAAGATTTCACACTTTAACTTTCTACTTAAAGGCAAAGTATAATTTTAAACAAAGTTCTTGTCTTTGAGTCCTTGGACAACGGAGTTACACGAGCCCTTTACTCTGACAATGGCTCCATCCCGACTGAGGATTTGGCGTGGGACACCGTAAGATTTGGTTATGGCATCCGTGGGCAGGTGCCACCTTTCCTAGGGGTGTCGAGGTAGTAGTCCGTTCTGTTACCACCCGGATGTTCATCCAGATGCCCTTCGTCTCCTTGCTGTAGCTTTCACACACAATCTGTAAGAACAATGAGGTGACAGCAAAAAGCCCTTTGTTAACAGATGGAGAAGGCAACAGAATCCTGTCGCTGGTGGAGGCTGAGGTAGCATGCACTTCCTGGAGAGTCAGCAGGCAGAGATCGTTTACATGACCTCAAACAAGGGTTTCAAGTAATGACTACGTGACAAATCCCCCCATACTAAGTTACAGTTAATCCTGGAACTGTGGCAGGCTAAAAAAAAAAAAAAAAAAAAACAATCACATCAAAGGTAACTTTAAACTCCAACCCCAACATTACTATTCTGTGGCAGTTCGTTCTGGGTGCACAATACCTCAACTTCTCAAAAAAAAAAAAAAAAAAAAAAAGTCAAATAGCAACAAACTACAAAGTCTGAACAAAGCCAGTTCATATATATTATTACAGTAGTTGTTATTTTAATCATGAGTAAAATAGGAACTATAACCATATGAACACACAAGATATTTAATGAGATTAACTGAAAACCAAAAACAGAGCTTAAAAAGATTATATACTCAAAAAGATTATATACTTAAAAACATTATATACTTAAAAAACAACCAAAAGCGCAGAAAATAACTCAAAAAACCAATACATATGGGTAAATATGAGTAAATATGAGCAAACAAATTAGTGAAAAAGGTGGCAGAGGTATAAAGCAAAAAAATCATAGTAAAAGAAAAACAATGCATGTTTTGAAAACTAAAGGCAAGCAAAAACTAAAAACTAAAATATCCAAAGATTACACATTAGCAACTGAAATCCTTAGACTTCCTTGAGTAAAACAAATAAAAAAAAAATTTACTCAACATAGGATTTTAATCCTCAGGCTCACCTAAGCGACAACTTTGCTTTTGCTAATCTCAGATCACAGGGGAGGCATTACATATCTTGGTCTCACTCTCCACCCTGGATTCTGAAATTAGAAACATGGCATAATAACAGTTGACAAAAAAAAAAAATCTCAGTACATAAAACAAAACCATTCCCTATGGAAAAGAGAAATATATAGATCCACAGAGACATCATAAGCAAAAAGAGACATACATATTAGGTACAGGTTGGCCATCGCGCATAAAAAGAAAAATTATCATAAACGTTATCAATCATAATATTCTCATATAGCTATATCACACTATCAAAGTGTTTACAAACCAAAGTACTAGTACATAAAAACAAAAAACATCTGTGTGCACACTAAACCTACAGGCGACACCAGCTAGGTCGTTACATCTTCACATCGTGCCTGAGACGGTACGTTCATCGGTACACCTGAGGACTCATTTGGACACACCGGAGCCCCACCCTGTGTAGGAATGTTTCCTCGACCTTCACCGGCGTGCGACACCTGGTGGGAGGTCCTCCTTGGAACTTGTGTTTCCAAGGCCAAATTTTCCCTTCTCGGCAGAGGATCTGTCAGCATGACTGTTCTGACCCCTTCTGCTCCCCACCATCGGAGACAGGCAGGACCATATTCTATTGCCCTACAACATATGCCCAGTCCAATCAGGACGGCGAGAAAAAGGCACATACTACCTAATAAAAGTCTACGCTTAAAGTCCTATTTGATGTTTTTAAATTCATGAACTGGTCATAGAAAGGGAAGTGATCTAAGGACATGGTTCCGATTCTAGTCAGATTAAGATGAAATAAAACGTGAGACACATAAACACCTGGCAAGATGACAGAAGCATTCAACACAGAAGTGTCCCTAACTATCACTCATTCACTCATTATTCTCCTCTGGTCAGGAAGACGGTACCCATCCCCTTGAACAGAACACCCATCCTGATGTGTCAAGACAGTGACTCCTGGGGTCAACACTTTAACCCCATTCCCTGAGTCACATATCTTCTTGTACTTTGATTCTCGTCTCACAGACACAATCCAACGATGTCCTAAAATAACTATTACCCTTTCAAAATCAGCCTTTACCTCGAACCTACAACTATACACAAAGCTAGGCTCTTCCAGGTACACATCACACAAACAAACACGCGCTGCAGGCGTGAAAAGTGCATACACAGGCTCACACAACACATATTCTTTCCCTTTCATACAACTATCTAAATTAGGCAAAGTCACAGCCCAACAGTCCCTATGGTTCACAGCAAAATATGGCAGATCCACCGATACTCGAGTTGCGAATTCCTCTGTTTCGGTCTGTGTCCACATTAACTTTACTTCATACAAACGAAAATTTGAATCCTCATTCTTAACAGGTATTTCTACGGAAAAATAAAACTTGCCCTTTAACTTAATAACAGTCACGGATGACATTCGATAGGACTCTGCTAAATTATTCTCTACAGGAGGAATAAACAGTGGCACTGCCTCATGAATTTTCTTAATTATTCTCAAAAATTCCCCGGGGTGTAAGATGTCGGATGTGATTTCCCCCATGGTTCCCACTTGTTGAATCTAGCTTGCCACGTTTCCTAAGTGTAGAGTTAGCTCACTAGCTACAAAAGCTAATTGTGTAGCACTTTCTACATAAATCAAATCCCTTAGGACTTGTTCTAATTTCTCCCCGAAATCATTAATCCTCTTTTCTAATACGCTTAGTGCCTCTTATCCTTTAGCTACTGCCATAACAACTGACTTCAGTTTCTCATCTATGATATGGGTATGAGATATTACTTTATTTATCATGATGTGCGTATTTTTTTCTTCCTTTGTCAAGGCGGTCTCTAACTGATCGAGTTCCGACCGGGTAATTAGTCCAGTCCAACCTCCAATCAATTCACCAATCCAGTGTACTGCACGTTTCTTTCTATCCCCTTTTGAAAGCACGAAGTCTTCGAAAGTATCCAATGAGTTACTAAGGGCTCTTTTTACGTCATCAAGAATCGCTCTTAATTTAACCACAGCAACTTCTTCTCTAACCAGTTTCAATTCATCCTCTAACCTGTTAATCTGACCAAGAATCGTAACTAGTGGACTCGCAACTTTCACGGGATCATAACTAATCAACAAAACATGTACGTCAGACGTGAATGACAATCTAAATCTCTCATCAAAGACTACGCATCTACGTACTCTCACTTCACTATACACACACATGCAAGCAGTTAGCAAACACATTGCCGCAAAAAGTCAGACACTTCCCATGGCTAATTACTTAACCTAAGCCCATCGCTAAATCCTGGCTAACTGACGCCAAGCCTAGGCTCACTGCCTTTTAACCCTGGATAGGTACGCTACTCGGACACCCCTTTAAGGGTATACTCGGTCGCGCGTGACCACGACTCAAAAAAATATTCATGAAAAATTTAGTTATGCATCAATCTGTATTGTTTGACTTATTAAAAATACTTCAAAGAATGCTAAAAACTACTGAAAATATAATTGATACCCATCTACAAAATAACTATTTATTGGAAATATATTAAAAATTTAAGTATACAAAAAAAGACTTGACGTAAATATTCACAAAAAATAGAAATATACATATACACATAAATCCTTTTATGGACACCTTAGATGGCAAAGCAACAGTGTGTGATTGCTGGAAATGAGTTGGACCCATAGAAGTCAAGATCTGAAATGAGAAAAAAAGGGTAACTTTTTTTGGCCAAAAAAGATTTGTCCAAATTTCATGAATTTTTTTGGGTACCCAAATGAAATAGGAAGAGGCTAATTTTTTATAGAATAAACTCATATTATCCTAGAACAGAAATACATAATAAAATGTGCACCAAGATGTAATATACTGTTATATCTGGGGCGAAATCTAAAGGTAATTTTTTGACCGCCTAGTTTCACAATGTAAATTTCTTATGAAAATCATTGTATCTCCTATAAAATATGATATTTATGCATTAAAATATACCAAAATGTCACGAATTCTATACAGAACAAGAATATATAGAGATATGCCAACTTACCTTTCGGGTATTTCAACAAAATGGCCGCAGACCGCAACAACTCTTACAGCCCAATCTACCACTTGAAATGAAGAATGGGTATGTAAATTTCAAGGTGTTATTTATTTATCTAATTATTATTGGATTGGAATAAAACTGATATGATGGCTTTCTGGATGTTTGACTATTACTTTTATCATATAAAATTTAAATTCTTTGAAATAAATTTTAGATAAAAAATGGGTGATATCTATTTTGTAAAGATTAAAATTTCTGTATTTATACAAACAAGTAGTAAAAAAAGAAAGTTTCATGATTTAACCTAGCTATAACTATCAGGTACAGTTCAGATACAAGACAGTTTGAAGCTATAGACAAACAGGTTTCCTGCTCCTCAAACAAGTGGTGTTTGTCATGTGGTCAGTCTTAGGTGGGCAGCTATGACAGTGAGTCCTTTCAGGAAGCTTGATGTGACCAACACAAAATTGATACCATACTTACAGCAAGAGAAAATAGAATTAGTAACTAATAAAAGTAAAAGGATATCAAATAGCAAATCGGTAGCCAATCAAAGTAAAATTAAATCAAAATAAGAAACTGCTGACCAATAAAAAGTAAAATAATATCAAAATATTATATACACATAAACTATGATCTATAATAATAATAATAATAATAATAATAATAATAATAATAATAATAATAATAATAATAATAATAATAATAATAATAATAATAATAAAACACTATATAAATCAATTTCAATTACCTAATACACATAAGAAAAATATTGACAAATACAAAGGAGAAATTATCAGAGAAATAAATATCAAACACATGAGGTTGCAAGCTCCATATTATCATCAACATCTCTTTTTAACTCCATTAGAAGTGTGTTGATGACATCCATGCCGAGGGCATACTGCCTGCTGGCCATTATTGAAGATAAATTCAAAATAAATAGAATAAAATAAGAAATTTGCAAAAAAAATAAAAAATATCAGAAATTAGCATTTGAGGGAAAATGGACCTGATGGCAATATATGACATCTAAGCCAAAACCAATGTCATGCAAGTGGTAGACACACCATCCACCCACACTTTCCAACTATGAAGAACCAAACAAGTATCAACACTGTTCGACAATTTATAATTATGTAATAACTTTGCTGTTTGATCACTTACCCCTATAAAGGTATTTCAGGGTCGAGGTCGACCCCTTGGGGGGGGGGGGGGAAACGTGGAAGGAGGGAAGTTAGACGAAAATCAGTCCTAAAGCAGACAATGGCATGTAGACTAGTCACCCCTTGCAGGTTGATCACTTTCATATTCGAGACAGCTGATGATTTATGGGGAAAAAACAGGTTTTGAACATGCTGTAGGGGTCGCGTACAACCCACCATACCTGTCCAGGGTAGGGGGGTCACCTCTCTCTCTCTCTCTCTCTCTCTCTCTCTCTCTCTCTCTCTCTCAGCAGAAGAGGGAGTTCGAGGAATGTGCTGAAACTCAGCTGATCCATCATTGGCATCCAAAACTTGGAATATTGCTGACACATTCCGATTGTCTGAACTCGTCTTCTCATTTTCTGGCAAAATCTTAACGATCGAGGCATGAACCTCATATACATTACTTCTGGCTATGCTCTTCAGTTATTTTATCATGGTTAATATGGATTACCCTAAATGGACCAATAAAAGCTGATTCAAATTTAATCTCTCTGCCCTGAAGCCACTTTATGTATACACGATCACCAATCTAAATCTCATGTGATTTAATTTTAAATCTCCTGTTGTAACTACGAATGTTCCTCTCCTGGGCTATATTTAAAAAAACTTATTTGTAACTTCAAAAGCCATCTTATTTACGTTGGCAACATAAGTGCGAAAATCTTCTATGATATACACAGGTAATTTCTCCTTTTTCGTGAAAACATCATACGGCAAATTTGGATCTTGACCGAAAACCAAATAATAAGGCGTATCGCCAACACTCTTATTATATCCTGTGTTTTGGGCAAACTGAGCTGTAGACAACATATCTGACCATAAATTTAGGTTATCTGCTACTACGTATTTAAGCAGACTAATTAGGACCCTATTTTTAGACTCTACCAATCCATTTGAACTAGGCCTATACGCAAGATTGGGGGAATGCTTAATGCCATACAATTCAGGTATTCGACTGAATACTTCATTTACAAATTCGGTTCCATGATCTAACACAATTTTTTCTAGGAGTACCGAACAGTTCAATGAAAGCTCTAAGCACTCTAGTGACTTCATCTGCAGACTTATCAATCAAAGGTTGCACGAATGTATATCTAGTTCGCGCATCTACTAGAACAAAATTATACTTATGTCCTGCGTGAGATAAAGGCAAGGGGCCTATCAAATCAAGGTGTACACGTTGCCATTTCTCTTTAACTAAAGGCCAGACTTGAGCGGGAGGTACATTTAATCTATGTGATCAGAACAGGAGACAAAGGTGACATGCATCTACATAATTTCTTATCGTTCGTTTCATGCATTTCCAATAAAAATGATCAGTGGCTCTTCTAACTGTATTCGCCACACTCACATGACCGGATAATGGCGATGAATGCCATAATGCCATAGTGTTCCTTATGAAAGGAGTGGGTAATACAGTTCAATAAATTAACTCGTTTTGTTTCAAATAAGTAACATACAAAACATCGTCTTCTATTACAAATCTATTAGATGGAATCGAGACGTCAGTAGGAAATTCCTCTGTCTCCCCTCTAACGTGAGCTTTAACTCTTCCCCATATAGGATCTTCATTTTGTGCCTTTATCAGCTGTGTTATTTCCCAATCATAATCATCATCATGGACGTCGTGAGCTTCAAGGACAGATTCATTCATACGCTGGGCATTCTCTTCATTCATTCCTCCACTGGGCCCAACAAACTCACGCACACACCCCGTCCTATCAGCTGAGGTCTCTCCCAGCTGGGAGGGGTCATTGAGTGCCATCGACTCGCGTTCCCTCGCAGCCCATGACATATTCATCAACCTCGTTTTAGCGGCCACAGAACGAGATAAGGCATTCGCTACTGTATTAGTTCATTCTGGTATGTATTTGAATTCAACGATGTCGAACTCTAACAATGCTTCCAACCATCTAGCCTGACAACTTACCTAATACAAATTCTATGTCCCAACAGAAAATAACGATTTCTTTCTGACACCCACTTAATGGCCAGTGCCTCTTTATCTAACACTAAATAATGGGTTTCCGGGCCCTTCAACGCTCGAGAAGCGAACGATACTGGACGGGGGACTCCGTCGTCATCTATCTGTTCTATTATTATTATTATGTCTGTTTACTTTAGCCTGATATGTAAAAGGTACTGTATAAAGGTACGTTACGACTGGCGGACTATCTCTTGTATCTATACTGAAAGGTATAAAGTTGCAGTAACCCGGAGGTTCTTCCTCTAAAACAAACACATCTTGATATCCTTCCAAAATCTGGGCTACATAATAAAGATATTGAACAGGTGTTAAACTATATCCCTACTCTATTAGTGCACATGCGCGATCTGATGAGGTACTTTGCTGAAAGGCAGCATTCAACCCTAAATCAACATTCATTTCTACCCATGCAATTACTGTATTCTCTTTGATTAACACTGGTACCGATGCAAAATTGTGGAACAATATTCTTACCTTCCCTTCTTGTATCTGCACTATTGAGTCCTGCAACAAGTTATCTTGAAAGTGTACATGCGGCATAAGTACGCCCACCCCTTCTTTCACATTTTCGTTGCACATATACTGTCCAATTACCATTGCAACACAAGGGTCTATACACACTTCTTGTGTAAGTCGAAGGTCCCACTTATCAGTTACGTTAACAACAGGGTGCTAGTGATGCAACTGTCCATCCTATGGGTAGGATTCGATCCTTCATGGTTACAGTTAACTCCTCAGGAGATGAAAGTACATTTAACCCTAATAACCAGATTGCATCTGAACCAAGTATGACATCTATCCCCGTAATACCCAACTCAAGAACGACGTAGAAATCATGAATGAGTTTCTCGTGTCCCAACTCAAAAGGTTGTGAATAAAAACTATGTATGAGAACTTCTTTTCCCCATAGACCTTGACATTTTAAAGGAACCTCGTTTTGCACTTGACTGACTGTAATGTGTGTTTCCACAATAAGAGACACAAATGCCCCTTTATCTAGTAAATAACTTTCGATACCTGAAGGGAACTTAACTTTCATAACAGGTTGCTGGAGTTCTGTCATCGGTCTTCCTCCTATTGGGTTGTCCTTGGTGCCACTGGCAACGCTGGGGGTCGTCCTTGTGCTTGTGGCGTCGGCCAAGACGCAGGCGGCAGCGGTTGTGTTGCTGGGGCCTTCATCCTGGGGATGCCTGCGTAAAACCCACCGGGTGGTTTGGGTAATATGATGTCGTTCCCATCGCAGGTGTCGTTCCCATCGCAGGTGTCGTTCCCATCGCAGGTGTCGTTCCCATCGCAGGTGTCGTTCCCATCGCAGGTGTCGTTCCTCCTGCTGCAGGCGTTCCTGTTGCTCCCACGGGGGGGGGGGGGGTTTCGAGCTGCATTGCATTGGCTCGCGTAGTGTCCCCGCTGTTTGCAATTAAAACAATGCATCTCCTGCGATTTCGTCATCGGGATGGCTCCTTGTCCCGATGATTTCTTATGTCCTCTCAGATGGCTCCCTGACGATGACGACGACGATGAAGGTTGCTGTTGCCTATGTCCTTGCAGCTGGCGTGCTGCTTCTGTGCTTTCTATTAGAATCTGTACGTTGTCCATCACCCTCTGCATGGGTATGGGCTGAAACAGTGTACCCCACGCATATTAGGGTACATGTGTACTCATCAACTTCTTCAACCAAGGGTCCTTTATGCCTTACAATGCGTCATGGCTGTCTAAGAAGTCATCTAAGTCTGCTGCTATCAGGTCGGAGAAGTCATAGAAGTGTTCGCCTTCCTCCCGAACAGGAACGTAATTGCAAATATACTGATGCAAACTGGCGGTACCTAAGCCTAATCTCCGTTGTAGGTGTACTTTCAGGTGCTCTCAAGACCTAGGCTCCATGAATTCAAGGTCTCTTTTTACCCTCCTATGGGCCTTTCCTCTAATTCTCTGTTTTGCTAAAAGAATTCTCTGGCGGTCGAACCAGGATCGCTCCGATGTCGCTGCTTCGACAGATGCAAGGAACGCTTCGATCGATATAAATCTTCGCCCTCGTCGGGGTACTTTATCTTCAAAGATTGGGACATAATCCGAGAGTGGTGGAAAACCTCTAGAGTCGCTGTGTCTACCGTTTCCTCCAACTCGGGGTTCGAACCCATCTTCCAGTGAAGGGCTGTTTTGATATGCTCCCTGCTGTGTTGGTCTCTCTGCACCAATCGATGCTCCACTGTGTACAGGTTCTCCTTATGTCCTTACGAAATGCCCTAGGCCTCCAACATTTTCGTTGACCTCAATGTACAAATCTTCAAGTCACTGTACACTCATGTTGTAATTATTTTTTTTACTAAATCGTTGAAATTATCCAACCACAAAGCCACCAAAATGTTTCAAGTACAGAAAAATTAAATAAAAAATAAAGTTCAAGAAACGGGATAAGAGAGAGACTAATCTGTATTTCAAACTTATTGTATTTAAATGAAAGATTCACAAGTTTATTCTTGAGCACTTCTTACTTTTCTAAGTAGATGGAAATTCTGGAAAGTGTCTTTAATATAAAAGTGATAAGTGCTCTGACATTACAAATATTACATCATAATTTTCTTGGGCGAGCATACAGCGAGGATATGAAGTATTTATAAAAGAATCACACTTTAACTTTCTACTTAAAGACAAAGTATAATTTTACAGAAAGTTCTTATTTTTTTGTCCTTGAACAATGGAGCGACATGAGCCCTTTATTCTGACAATGGCACCATCTGGACTGAATATTAGGCGTGGCACACCGTAAGACGTGATTATGGCGTCCGTGGGCAGGTGCCACCTTTCCTAGGGGTGTCGAGGTAGTAGTCCGTTCTGTTACCACCCGGATGTTCATCCGGATGCCCTTCGTCTCCTTGCTGTAGCTTTCCCACACAACCTGTAAGAACAATGAGGTGACAACAAAAAAGCCCTTTGTCAACAGATTGAGAAGGCAACAGAATCCTGTCACCGGTGGAAGATGAGGTAGCATGCATTCCCAGGCGAGTCAGCAGGCAGAGGTCGTCTACATGACCCCAAACAGGAGTTTCAAGCATTGACTACGTGACATTATAAATATATATATATATATATATATATATATATATTTATATATATATATATATATATATATATAAATATATATATATATATATATATATATATATACAGAGAGAGAGAGAGAGAGAGAGAGAGAGAGAGCAATGGCTGAAATCCCATGTAATCCCTTATATGACTCCATTAAAAAAGGATTACCCTTTTTGACCACTCAAACTATACTTCGTGTGATCAATCTGGAACATTGACTTCAACTATTTTTCTCTTCTTTTATTCCATAATATTTTTTATTCATTCCTGTTGGCTACAAACTAATCAGGCGTGCAAGAACGAAAACTGATAAAAATCAAGTCATGGTTGATTTCAATTACTCATTAAAGGGAAACTATTTCCAGCTTTTTGTAACGCTCGTGCAACCTGGAATGCTATAATGCGAGTTGTAAATTGCTTAATTACTTCTTATCCTAATAAATTTGCATGTTAGGGTTTTAATCATAATGTATATGCAAGTAAGGGATTTTATTTCGTAAGCAGATGTAAGATTTTTCTTTCGAAATGCAGAAACGGGCAAGTAAGTATTCCAAAATGAACATGAAAGTAATATTGTTTTTTTTTTTTTTTTTTTTTTTTTTAATTAATATGTAAGTGATTCTTTATAGTTTACAATTATGTAAGAGATTTTTCTCTATGCATATCCAGGTAATGAATTTTTTTTCAAAAATACATCTATTGTGTATCATATATTTTTGCATTGCATATTTACAACGCACGTGGAGAATATCGATTTGTTTTCAGCATACATGTTTTTGCAGTGTAGATACATGTGGGAGATTTTTATGCAATACATATGTAGGAAAAGGACTTTCTTTCTTTAGATTCACGTGTAAAGTAATAGGTTTGCATTGCAAATGTGCATGCGAGGGAGTTTTATAGAATAAAATTTTGAAAGAATTCAGATACAAATAGGAGAAAACGTTGAAGCACTTCATATTAAGTTCTACTGAACGTTTCTTATCTCAAAGTGAATTAGGCACCTAGTGGCTCTATAATTGTAAAAAAAAGTGGTAGGAGCCAACTGTTTCAGAGTAAATAATTGTTGTTACCAGAGAAATCTCCTCCTTCTGAGAGTTAACCTTATTACCTTATCTAACTTCGTTGCAAAGGTTATACATGTCTGTCCGTGTGTCTGTGATTTGCATAAATCCAATATTATTTGAACGAAACTCATGAAATTTGGTTAGATGATTGACCATGATCCAAGGACAATTTCATTAGATTTTCGGAGTGATTGGGTTAAAATTCAAGGTCAAAGACAGGAAACAGTAAAAAAACGTATTTTTGCCATATCGGAGCCAATTTTCATCTGATTTGCATGAAACTAGTGTTAAGACGTGCATAATTCGATTGCTTATCTTATGATATACAGTACAACATGCTATAGGCGAAGGTATGCGCTGTACCGAATGTCCGTTTTAGTTCCATATGTACAGTGGTACCAGAAAGACATTCGAACACCGATTTATTTAACAAAGAATTAATCTTCCTCGTAGGTAAGAGTTAGATGAAACCTTTCCAGACCACAATAATCAATCATTTTAAGACCTTTACATGACACACAATACATATATGAAATAAAACAAATATTTATAGGAGAGTTGGAGGCTTGAGGTGAAGGTGGTGACGATGGCTGTAAGGAGTAAGAGGTATTGTTTAGAAGGGAAGCCCATCTACATAAACGTTGAGTAACAACACTTGTTTGGGTCGATCTCTTTCTGCCTCTTTTTTTTTGCTGATAATTTTCACTAATATTTATATTTAAAAAATTATCCATTGCATTATTTGTATGGATATCAATCACTAAGCCCGATGCTGCTTTATATTTGTTATATTTTTTTTTTCTAAAAACCTTATGTAACTAACTTTTATGCACGTTAGTAGTATCCTTTCCCCTGAGTAGCATCTTTTACTGTTGCATTTAAGGGCCTTGTAACTTTTATTGATGAACTCTGTGCTGTGGGCTCTTTTATATAAGTATTATGTACGTGTTTATAATGTGTATATATATATATATATATATATACACACATATATAGATATATATATATATATATATATACATAAATACACATACATATATATACATAAATACACATACATATTTATACATAAATACACATATGCATATATATATATATATATATACATAATACAAATATATACATACATATATATATATATATATATAAATATATATATATATATATATATACACACACACACATATATATATATATATAAATATATTTATATATATATATATATATATATATTCATATATACATACATTTACATATATACTTACAGTATATATATACATATACATATATATACATATATATATATATATATATATACGTACATACACATATATACATGCATGCATATATATACTTATATACATACACACTTATACCTAAATACATATATAAAATATATATATATATATATATATATATATGTATATATATATATATATATATATACATATATATAACGGCATTTTCACTTCTAAAAAGCTTGAGGTTTAGTAGAAAAGCGAAGGAAAGCAGATATTTCAGCAGTTGGACAATTTATTTGCTAAGCTTTCGGGAACAACGTTTCCCATCATCGGAGCTAAAAAAGTGAACATAAGACACAATTCAATCGACATAATTACCTTGAGTCGAAAAACAAATTTATTTTATGGTAAGATGACTATTATCGCCTTCAATTGTTCTAATGAGAGTAACTGGGAAACGGAAAATGCTTCAATCTTAAAGAATTAGGGATGAATAACAGCGTTCAGTACAGACGAAAAAGTTATGAAAACAATACAGAAGTGCTTAAAATTTCATCAGAATCAGAAGGGTATTAGTTGATTTAAAAAAAAAAATGAACATCATATCATTGTTGTTTTTATTTGAGATCAAGAATAACTGATTT
>NC_090742.1:114940505-114955505 GCF_036898095.1 Palaemon carinicauda
CTGCAATTAAATGAAAAATCTGATAAATGCCCTTTATAGTTTCCTCTACGAAATCAAAGTACATAATCCCTTCCCTCCTTTCTCTCTATCCCCCGTTGAATATGAACAAACATTGTACTGGAAATAGATAATATAGTGTTATGATGAAATGAAAAATGCCGAAAAGGGGGAAGGAGAGAAAATAAGAAATTATTACTGTTTCTGTACAAGGATACGAACTGGCGCAGATGTGACATCCGAATACCTGGGGGAACTTTAGTTTTTAAAGCAAACTCGGCAATGACTCAAGAACTCATTACATTATGTTGAAGTCACATGAAGCGGAGGGAGGCAAGTAAAAATGGATACAGAGAGGAAAGAAAATAGAAAGGGAGATTATTACATTGTTGTGCGTGTTCATGGTGAAGTAGAGAAAATGGTGAGACAGAAATATGCTAAACTGTTATATCTTATGAAAGGAATAAAGGTTTGAAGTGCATGGAGAAGGTATATATATATATATATATATATATATATATACATATACATATATATATAGAAGAAATTTTTAAGGATTTAGGTTGGGAAGTTGAGGGAATTTACACTAATGGACACCACCTTAACAACTTAAGATTTGCAGATGACTTGGTTCTAATTAGTGAATCATAGGAGGAATTGCAAAAGATTGGAAAAGATGATCTGAATAGAGAAAGCAGAAATGTAGGACTGAAAATGAATATGATATAATGTTCACTGAAAATGCAGAGACAACAAATAACGAATATGGATGAACCTATTGAAATTGTTAACGAATATATATACTTAGGACAGACAATAAGTTTTTCCCCAAGACATGAGTCCGAAATTAAAAGAAGGATAAGGATGGGATGGAGAGAATTTGGTAAACAAATTGATATTATGAAAAGTGAAATGTCATTTGCTCTGAAATGAAAAGTATTTAATCAGATGGTCCTACCAGTATTAACTTATGTATCAGAAACTTAGAACCTTAATAAAGCCTTAAAACATAAGCTCGTTACAATTAAAAAAACTATAGCAAAAATAATTATGTGATTAACTCTAACAGGAGGAAATAATATCAAACTAAAGTAGAGTATATTCTAACAACATGTCAGAAAACTGAAATGGACATGGGCAGGGCATACAATGAGAGAGACAGATAATAGATGAATACAAAAATTAGCAGAATGGGTCACACGAAATTGGTAACGAAGCAAGGGAAGGAAGAGAAAACCATGGATTACGAACTAAGAAAATTTGCTGGTATAGGCTGGTTTAGAAAGAGGATATACAGGCGTAAATGCAAGGACATGTCTATGGATGCCCTACAAAGCGGTCAGTCATATTCTGTTGTTGTTTTCTATTAGCAAAAATATGGTCAGCTGTTGAATACCTCCTTTTAAAGCCTGCCCGTTCACTTTGTTGAATAAAGTTTTGCTGCCTTTCTATTCTGCCTAATATGATCTTTGTAAATATTTTATATATTTAATTAGAAACCAATTGATAAGCTAAGATGATAGGAAGATTTCTGTAGGAAACATAATGACGCCACTAAAGGCAATTGCCCTCGAGGAAAACGGAATTATGTATATAATATATATATATATATATATATATATATATATATATATATATATATATATATATATATACATATATATGTATATATATATATATATATATATATATATATATATATATATATATATATATATATATATATATATATATATATATATATATATATTTTAAGTTGGAGTAAGTGTACTAGATGACACAAGGTACAGTATATAAATTCAAGAATCCCTGGTCCAGCCCTTACCAGTTCCAATTACTCTAGCTACAGTAAGATCTCACTTCTTGAATAGAATGCTACGTGAGAATAGAAATTACTTGACAATAGTCGCAAAGATATTAACGATCACTACCAGCAGAGTTTGGAAAAGGAAAATTAAACCTGCAATACTTAATGACTAAGGTGACGGATGATATTTTTGCGGGACTATGTAAGAATGCCAAATATTATTATTATTATTATTATTATTATTATTATTATTATTATTATTCAGTAGCCAAGCTACAACCGTTGTTGAAAAACAGCCCTCTTTGAAAACAGCCCAGTGAGGAAAGCAAGTAGAGAAATAAAGAAAGGAGAAAAAGAAATGATATTGTAGAATAAATCAAGATCAGTTACGACGTTAGAAATGACTGGTCATATGCATAATATAAAACGAGACTTATCACAGCCTATTAGACAAAAAAATATTTTCAACCATTTGAAAATTCTAAAGAAGTTAGTCCCTCGATTCAACTACCTGAATTGGAGGACCATTCAAAGTCTGGTCACAGCTGAAATAAAACTAATAGAGTAATGTGTTATATTAAACATTGCGACTGAGAAGGCAAGACTATCATAATTAGCTGCATAATTAGTACTACGTATAGGATGGTACAGTCTGTTAAGATCTGAATGCAAAGGATGGTCAGAATGATGAAAAACTGTTATATAACTAACCGAACTGTGGCGCCAGTGACTGATATTCAGATCAGGAATAAGGAATTTGACAGACCGCAATGTTTTGTCCAGTAGATTAAGATGAAAGTCAACAGCTGATCAGAAAGAAGAAAAAACTTCAAAATTCGGTAGGAAAAAAGTATTAAACATTCCCTTAAGATATTTTATGAATCTTATTTGGGTAAAACACAAGTGCAGATCCTTTGTTTCAAAAGACCGACTGCAAAATTATTTCTGCATTGAAATATGTGAAATATATATATATATACGCAAGTTGATTACGTACATTCAATAAACCTAAAATTCATATATTTAATGTTTGAAAATAGTCTAATATAGTATTGTAAAGGTTTTCCTTTTTAATAAAAGATACGAAAAGAAATTATTTTAGAATGAGAGTGACTAAGTCCAAAATCATTCCTTACGACAAGGTAATATATTCAAAGTTTTATAAGCAATAAGTTAATTATTTTTATTACGGGAAATTGTGGCTATAGGCTCAATATTCTCGCTGTGAGTTAGTTATTTAATTTTCTAATATATTAAAATATATAATACCACTCTTTATGCCTTATCCCAGCTTATAAGGAAAGTAATGACATTCCAACACTAAAATATTTAAATGAAGTATTTTATAGGTTATCATAATGAAGAGTAGTTCTTAGGTATAGAAGATGCAGTTATTTTTCCAATATGCTACTTAAATAGATACAGATAGCAATAAACCATCAAATATGTTAATCATCAGTTAGTTATGGTGATCAAGCAAACTTAATTACTTATTAAAAGGCTTACGAATAAATGGCATTTCTCATTATCATGCAAGAGTTTAATTAAATTCTAGTGCCAAAAAAAAAAAAAATCGATAAACAACACTCTAACACTGCCAATGATTCGAACCACCAGATTTGTAATCAATATATAGAAATTCTTTCTCTATAACACACCATTTGTACAAATAAACACCTTTCAACCTTGATGGACCAACCATGAAAAAGACCAGAATTCGTTTGCAAAACCCAAGCTAGTTGGGGAAATTGGATATTAGTAATAAAAATATTTTATATTTCCTTTATGTGTATATATATATATATATATATATATATATATATATATATATATATATATATATATATATATATATATATATATGTGTGTGTGTGTGTGTGTGTGTGTGTGTATAAAAAGATAAACTACGATTATATGAGCGAACAAAGCTATTTTTATATCACTTATTATTCATGTGATGTCACACTGCCAATGGCCGTGGAATACAGGGTAGGTCAAAATGTTCCAATAATCTGAATTATAAAAATGTAATCGCATTTTCATGATAAAATCTAAAAAATAAAATCATACTGACATACAAGATTTGATGTAAAGTACCTTTAGAATAATATATTCATACAATATAACACACGCTCATTTCTCATAAAACAAATTAAAGTAAAAAAAAAATATGATTTCTTCATAAATAGGTTCTATGTAGAAGCTGACAATGGCCACATGCATTACGTTTCATGCAGATACCCACAAGAGGTAGGCTGACATGGATCAACTTTTCGTAGAATACCAAAGACAGATTCATGAATTTAGACCATCACACCAGGGTTTGTTCAAATGACAAATGATTACAATAATGTACATGTAACAAGATATATGTATAGAGAATTGATATGTAAAATTGTGCTTATAATTAGCCGACATGCATATATTTTTGGTTAAATTTGGAGTTTTCATTCCATTGATTGGCTAAAATGAAGTTCCAGCTATTTTTTTTTTAATTTTTTTTTTTATTTTTTTTTTGAGAATATTTGTATCTGCTTTATATATTCTAGTAATACATTTGATCTGTATTTTACATATGATTGCCATAATTTTCATAAAGAAATTAGTATTGCTGTGAGTAGGTTGGCCTGGGCACCAGCCACCCGTTGAGATACTACCGCTAGAGAGTTATGGGGTCCTTTGACTGGCCAGACAGCACTACATTGGACCCTTCTCTCTGGTTACGGTTCTTTCCCTTTGCCTAAACAGACACAGAATAGTCTGGCCTATCCTTTACAGATTCTTCTCTGTCCTCATACACCTGATAACACTGTTAACTACTGCACTGTAATTGTTCAGTGGCTACTTTCCTCTTGGTAAGGGTAGAAGAGACTCTTTAGCTATGGTTAGCAGCTCTTCTAGGAGAAGGACACTCCAAAATCAAACCGTTGTTCTCTATTCTTGGGTAGTGCCATAGCCTCTGTACCATGGTCTTACACTGCCTTGGGTTAGAGTTCTCTTGCTTTAGGGTACACTCGGGCACACTTTTCTATCTAGTTTCTCTTCCTCTTGTTCTGTTAAAGTTTTTATAGTTTAAATAGGAAATATTTATTTTAATATTGTTACTATTCCTAGAATATTTTATTTGTCTTTATTTCCTTATTTCCTTTCCTTACTGGGCTATTTTCCCTGTTGGAGCCCCTGGGCTTGTAGCATCCTGCTCTTCCAACTAGGGTTGTAGCTTAGCATTTAATAATAATAATAATAATAATAATAATAATAATAACAATAAAAATAATAATAATAATATGAATGGGATAGTTGTTACTAATATAAATTATCAATACATTACTTTGAATTTCAACAGATCCTGGGTCTTTCTACTTGTCAAAAGATGGAGGCAGATATCCCTTCACATAGGTCATTTGATTATTCTACCTAATTGAAAAGGGTGAGAGATTGATACTTACGTAGAAATAATATGAAATAAGCGTTACAAGTATTTTATAAATTCAATTCCAATCACGTAAGCTATTTTCTTCTTGAAATACGTCATGGGATATTCCAGAACGCAACGATTCAAGAACCCTAGACATTGTTTATTTTCATGGCCAATAGATGGCCTTAGCAGTAGAGTACTAAATTGCTAATTACCCCCTCATCCCTTCATTATAATTTCCATCACTTTATTACTGTTCCCATTTGGTCAGAGATTTTCTTTCAAACAGACTCACTCGAACTTGTGATTCCTTCTTGTCTGAGCGCAGCTTGATTCTCCTTCAGAAACCGCAAAAATCTCAATAAATGTCAGATATGTTTCTTCAAGAAACAATCCTTAATTCAATTACATTTGGGGGTTAGGGGGGGGGTTGATATACGGATGCCACGTATACCCATATCGATGAGACAATTAAGTGATTTAAAAATTATTTTATCTACCTGAAATTATTATTATTATTTTTTCTTTTTTATAAAACCATAAGATGATTAATATGTTTCATTGCATGCATGTATTGTTAGTAAGAACTACGTAGAATAACAAAATTGTTTTATTACGAAGAGCATAATAACACAGCCGACCCCGACCCACCCACCCCTGCAACAGATCCCTCCCTTATTCCGTAACGAGTTTTACTTTACTGCCAATAGATGGCATCAGAGGCACATTATCCTAACTAATATGGTCTATTATTTGACGCTCACGTGTGTCAAAAAAGTATGGTAAGAAGGTAGAGGCTAGATAATTGGTATTTGGTAAATTGTCCAACGATCGTTTCCTTATTATGAATGGATATTTTTATCAGAAAATAGGGTGAACTATTAATATGTAATCGGAAACCACCTGGATTTGCTTATGATAGTGTTTAACATTTCCCTGCTTCATTAGAACACATAGATATCAACTTATAACCCTGTACAAATGACCCAGGTAACAATCATCAGTATAGGTAGAGTTGGTGGTACGAGTTGGGACAGCGCTGCTAAATGGAATTTCCCTGCGTAAAGAATAACATTATGCATTACAGATTCAAAACATTTAAGGAAAAGTAGTTATATGCTAAATGCTGTATGACTGTGGTATAAATTGATGTTCATATAATCACCATAATCAACATAGACAAACTGGGTAAGAAAGAGAAAATAGTCATATTTCTGTACCGTCATCCACCTGAGAATTTGCATTTGTTAATAAGAACGTTCCAGCGTGTAAATCATGAATAAAAATAAACCTTATCATCATTTCCCCAGTAAATATATGCACGTCAGTAAGGCTGTTCTTTGGTTCAATATAGGTTAAAAGAAGCTTTTAAGTAAATTTCGCAAACAATTTAGTTTATTTATTTTTTTTTCTTCATCTGAAATGCAGTTGCGCAGAATGAGGGAAAGGGCAATTCTAATGATTATTGTATAGCCATATATTTAGCAGTATTTTTCAAGAAAAGTTTACTTTACAAATAATTTATTCGCATTTTGTGTATTATGCTAAATGTACAGAATATTATGCTTAGATTGTTAGTGGGCAATAGTTTATTATTAATCATAAGCCTCAGTATTATAATACGTAGTAACCTCGCACGTGCCTGTTGTTGTTGTTGTTGAAGATTGCCTGGCCCTTTTGGCCAGACACGGGCTTTTGCAATCTTGCAGCCAGTAGGTGTTTTGGTAGGATATATTGGGATAGGTAGTTGGGTGGGGAATATTCTGCAATATTTATTTCAGGATATTGAGGTAGGTTTTTGGTTGTGATGGGTTGTTTTGAGAAAGAAGTAATTGACTGTGGGAAGGGGATGCCTTCCCATGAGCCCACTGGTGAAGTAAAAAACTTGATAGTGGTTTAAGCTTGAGTTGTGAGACAGAAGGATAGTGTGAGATTTCAGCTGAATGGGAGAGAGCTGAAAGGAGGGAATTGTAGCAGTTTTAGTAGTAGAGATAGGATGGAATGAAAAATTCCTGTACCTGTGAATATTAAAAAAAAAAGTAAAAATAAAGGTTACTTATGATTTTATTTATTGAGACTTTCAAAGGTGGTTGGGAGGGATGCCTTAACTAGGAAAAGAGAGATTGAAGGTGAAAAATATGTTGGATACGAAAAAGACCGCCGATGGCTCCGTTCCCATCTTCAATGTTGAAAAAAGGACGGGAAGGCAAAACTGTCTCCTTATAAGGAGTAGGCCTACGAGTTATTGCCCACAGCCGTCAGCACCCATTCTGATTCCAGCAAGGGAGATTGGCTGAGAGAAGAGAAGGATATATTGGAAGTCAAAAAGACCGCCGACAACTCCGACCCCATTTCCAAGCTGAAAAAAAGCACAGGAAGACAAAACTGTCTCCTTATAAGGAGTACGAGTTGTTGCCTTCAGCCGCCAACAATCGTTCTGCTCCCAACATAGAAATTGCAGGGGTGATAAGAAGGTTTCTCTTCAATTGCCGCTTAGATTGCTCGTTGGCGTTGTTGCAACGTTATCTCGGTGGAGGGTAGCTACGGAGAAAGGCTGAGAGGGTGTTATGATTGTCAATTATGTGTTTGACAATTGCTGTTGCAATTGCAGGATTGTTGGGATTAAGATCCTGACGAAGTAGGCTTGTTTCCTGACATTGCCGTAGATAGTGCTGTAGAGGTTCTTCTGTGTCTTGATTACAGTACTTGCACGGTCTTATTGGTCTAGGCTGTGCTGCAGGGTCGTTGTCATTATCCAAGATAATTTGCCAGTTGCATAGATATCCCAGTCGCAGTCTGCAGATGATTACTGAGTCCTGGCGAGGTGTTTGTCTTGCAATTGGGTGTGCTAATATGTTTGTCGCTTCAATATACCACTTTGCAGATCCTGATCCAACTAGGAAGGCTCTCCTTACTTCACGAGTCTTTTGGATGTTGCAGTAGGCAGCCATTTGATTATTGATGGTTTTTAATGAAGGTTGTAGAGTAATGCTATTGGTTTGGCACATTAAGGCTGATTTGGCTAGGTGATCGGCCTCGTCGTTGCCAGAGATTCCAGTATGGCTTGGAATTCAATTCAAGGTAACTTGCCTGTTGTTGCTTTGGTGGAACAAGGCTAAGAATTGAATTGCAGTGATGAGGTAAACATTCTCTGTAGGTTAATTGTTGCTGAGGGCCAGAATGGCTCCTCTGGCATCTGTATGGATCGTTGTGTTCCCATCTTCTTGGTTGGCAGAGTGTTCTAGAGCTTTTGCAATGGCCACTAGTTCAGTTTGCAGTGTGAAGGCATGGTTGGAAAGTCTCCAGTTTTCTTTATATCCTGATGTAGAGATAACTGCAGCAGCAGCTGCAGGTATTGCACGGTCTACTGATCCACCCGTATAGTAGGTGAGAGGCGTAGGTGTATTCCTGATTACAGTTTTTGCAGCTTCAGTGAGTTGCTCTGGTGTGCAGAGAGCCTTGCTTGCTGCGAGAGGATGGTGAAGTATATTTGATAGGATCATGAGCCCAAGGGGTAGGAGGGCTGTATCCATCATGCTTTTGTTGTCCCTTGGTTTTGTGAGCCTCATTTTGCATTTGCATCCTTCTGAGTTTATCCAGTAGTTTCTTTGCGTGAAAATTTGGTGGATTCAGTTCTTCAGCAGGAGGTAGAAGCCTTTTTATTTTATTGTTGAGTGGGCATTTTCTGTCTGAGATGATTGACTTGAATATAATGCTGCTATTCCTAATGTCAATCCTAGCTGACAGGGGAATTAGGTTGATTTCTGCTCTAAGTAAGCAGAGTCTTGTCCACATTAGAGAGCCACTAATGAGTCTCAGGGCATTGTTTTGGACTACTTCTAATGATTGTTTTTGGGTGTCAGTCAATGCAGTGAGTGTGGGTGCTGCATAATCGATATGGGATCGAATTGCTTGTAGATAAAACAGTCTTAGGATGTTATTTGATACCCCTTGTTTTAGGGAGGTCATTCGTTTCATGGCTCATAGACGAATCTTTGTCTTCTCTGTGAGGTAGGTTGCTTCATTGGCGGGTGATAGGGTTTTGCTAATGATTATCACAAGGTACATGAATTGACTCACCCATTCGATGTCATCACCCCTCAGTGTGAAGTTCTGAGGGTTTTGCCAATGTCTTATAGCCATTGCTTTTGTTTTGTTGGTGTTGATCTTTAGGACAAGTTCATTGCATTTGGTTTGGATCAAATCAAGTGCTTTTTGAGGGACATTTCTTGCATGAGCTTTATGTGGACATACTATGCATATATCATTAGCATATATGAAAATTTCCACTCCATTTGGGAGGTTTAAAGTGGTTAAGTTCTCCATTAGTAGATTGAAAAGATAGGGGCTTAGTATGCCTCCTTGTGGTGTACCGTTTTCTAGGGGGATGAACTCAGTGGTTTTTCCTTCGAAAGTGACTCTGTCTTCTCGGTTCAGTGTGTAGTATTGAGTCCAGGCCAGTAAGTGTCCTTTCACTCTTTTTTCAACAAGTGTGAAGAGTATAGCTGGTGAGCTGGCTAGCTCAAAGGCTTTCTTGAGATCGAGGAATATGATAAAGGCCTTTTTTGTCATTAATTGTAGAGAGGACATCTGTAATGCATTCTTTTAGTGCCTATGCCGCTTCTGTAGGCATATAGGCGATGATGTAGTTGGCCTATTTTCCACTGCAGTCTGTTGAGTACCATTCTCTCAGCTACTTTCTCTGTGCAGCTTATCAAAGCTATTGGTCGGTAGGTGTCTGGCTCCTTGGGTTTTATAATTGGTTTGGTGTCCTGCTGGTTCCATGTGGTTGGACGTAGTCTTTCCCTGTGGGTCCTGTTAATCAAATGCAAGTAGACAAATTTAGCATGGTTTCCCATGTTCCCTAGCATGCTGTATGTGATGAGGTTGGCTCCAGGGGCAGTGTCCTTCCTGCCTTTTGCGAGGGCCGTGTTAAGTTCCTCCACAGTGTAGGGGTGATCAATATCATCTACCATATTGCTGGCACCTTCAATGATGTTGTTCCTGATTGGGAACAGTATTCTCGGCCTGTTAATAGTTTACAGAGGTAGATTGGTGCTTTATGCTCTGTCCGCAAAGTTGTCAGCAATCCTCTTGGGTCTGGGTGTGTGACTCTGGATGTATTATACTTCCTGGAGACTTTGTTAAACCAGCCCCATATCTTGGCTAGGGATGGGCTGAAGTTGACCTCGTTGCACCACGAGTACCATTTGTCTAGTTTTACTTCCAGTAATACTTGCACAGCTTGTTTAATGATCTCTACAAGTAAATAATGTAGTTCATCTGTTCTGTGTCTCCTGAGAAGTTTTCTGGTCCTGTTTATTCTAGCATTCATTTCTTTGATGCGACTGTTATAGTACCAGGCATGGGAATATTTCTTCTCAGAGTTCTTTTGTGGTATGGAAACAATGGCTGCTACCTCTAGTTGTTTGTTGAAGTCGGTTGATAGGGTGGAGGTATCATTGTGAGGGTTTTTGATGTATTCCCGAGCCCAGTCTTTCATAGCTGTTTCGAATTTTTCCCAATTAGTAAACTCTGGGTTTCACCTTTTTGGGGGTGGAGGAGGAGGGGGGTATTTCTCCAATTCGAGTTTAACTTCAATGGCAAGGTGATCACTAATTAGTACAGGATGTAGTTGCCATTTAGCTCCTCCTTGTATGGCACTGGAGAGGAAGGTGAGATCTAGGCGACCTCCTTTTAGATGGGTAGCTTCTGTGACGTTGTTGAGCAGTGCTACATCAGGATATTCTTGCAATAGGGCATGCAAGTATCTGCCTGTTTAATTTGTTTCTGATATTGTGTTCAGGAATTGGTGATGAGCGTTGAAGTCGCCTGCAATAATTGAGTCATCATCAGAGGCTGCTGCGAAGATTGCGTGCGCATTGATGCTTTTTGCTGGGGACTTGTAGATGTTGTGGACTGTTAGCGTCGTGGCTAGCAGAGATGTCTGGACACTAAGAGTCTCTGCCTCTGTCCCAGAGTCTATGCTTGGTAGTAGTTTGGAGGGGATGCTGCTTTTGACAAGGGTGGTTAGTCCTCTTGTCGTTGGTGATAGATACGTTGTGTACACTTTGTATCCTGAGAACGCAAATGGTATGCTCTCATTAGGCAAAGTTTCTTGCAGTATGTTAATGTCAGGGTCTTGCCTTTGAGGTTTGAGATTGGAGGAATGCAAACTTGTTTTGAAGTCTGCAAACATTGCATTCGAGCACTTTCACTTGGGTGTTTTGGTTGTTGCAAGTGGTTGTATTAGGTTAATTTGCAGTAGGATCTATGAATGGAATTGAGGTCTTAGTCCCCAGGCGGTGTTGTCATACACGAAGTCATCAAGAGACTCCTGTGTAAATTTAATTTTGCGGGATCGCAAGAAGTTGCGAAGGATATTGCTGATGGCTGTTAGAAGAGCATCCATAGGGCAAGTAGAAAGGTCATACTCACTGCTGTCAATGATTGGAGGACATTTGGAGGGGCGTGAGGCGCTTGGTTTGGTTATGACGGTGGAGCTAGGTAGGTTGGGAAAATCTTTTAAGGAGTGGGAAATGTTGGGTGTATGAGTTACAAGTGCGGAGGAGGATGATATAGGTTTTTTGGGCTGGGTGGCAGTGGGAGGATTGGTTGGAGAGGTAAATCTTAAAGGTGAGGGAGTGCGAGGAGTATGGGTTGGGATCGTCTTGCCTTAGGAGGAGTTTTGGGAGGACGTTTAGGTTTTGGTTTAGGTGCTTGAGGGGGAGTTGGTGGAGAGGAAGGTTCAGGAATGGCATGCCTGGAAGGGTTAAGATTTTGTTGGGAGGTGTTGTTGGATGGTGGAGAGTTGTGTTTGATTGGAGGTGGCTGCGTTCGACGTTGCTGACGTGGGTTGAGGTTGTATTGGCGGTCTGCTCCCTGGCGGTCTGCAATACGCTGAAGTCTGTGGGGACATCTATCATGCCAAGCATGAAGGGATCCTCCACAGTTTAGGCAGCGGGCGGTGGTTTTTTACCCTGCCTTGTGCCTGGCAATACAGTGGGCAGTAGGGTGCTGCCTGCTGCTGCATACTCCACAGATCTCCGGACCTGTGCAGCGGGTTTTATGGTGGCCAAACTTCTGACACCAGAGGCATCTTAGTGGCTCTTTAAAGTACTCTTCGGAGCGGAATGTGCCCCAGAGGTTGAAGGAGAGGCGAGGAGGGCGGGATTCTTTAAAGGCAGCCTCCAATTTGTGGGATCTCCCTCTGGCTTTCCCCTCATATCTCTTGAAAGTGATGATGGAGGGATGTTGGAACACAGGTTCCAGTGGCATGTCGAGGTCATACACAATGATGATGGTGTTAGGCCTTTCACTGAAGTCAAGCTTGAGCACATTATCCTGTTGCTCAAGGTAGGACTTAGTGGGCTCATCTTTGGCTGTTATAACCAACTGTCCCCTGCGGTTGGGACGTATGGTCATGTTAAAGTGACGATTGCTTGCTTCCATGGCTACTATGGCAGCATAGGATGTAATGCTGGGTCCTGGAGTTAGTCTGATCTTGGAGTCTTCTGTTGTTGCTTGCTGTGAAGGTGCCTCTTGAGTGGGGTTATTTTCGGTCTCCACATCTTCTTGCGCCGCTGGTTGGCGATTTGAGGCTTGCACTGGGTGATCTTTCGAGGTTTCAGGGACTGGTTTCATTGCAGGAGACTTGGGGAGAATTTTACGGCTCCTCAAAGTAAGGCATTTTTTTTTTTTTCTTTCCTTTCTCCACTCATGTTCAAGGGGAGGAGGTGGGGGTAAGGGAAGAGTCCCTTTCTTCCATTGCATACATATAATGGCAATCCTCAGCTGTTGAACTATATTTGTTTGAGGTCTTGTCTCAATAAAAAAAAAATAAAGAAAAAGAAAGTGTCAGAGCACAGTTCAATTCATAAACTCGAAAAATTGTAAAATTTCATTTATTCGCTTGTAGAAATCATGAATGCTGACACTTGACACCTATCTATCTATCTATCTATCTATCTATATATATATATATATATATATATATATATATATATATATATATATATATATATATATTTATATATATAGATAGATATATATATATATATATATATATATATATATATATATATATATATATATATATATATATATATATATATATATAGAGAGAGAGAGAGAGAGAGAGAGAGAGAGAGAGAGAGAGAGAGAGAGAGAGAGAGAGAGAGAGAGAGAGAGAGAGAGATAACTGTATATATTAAATTTCCTTTTAACTTTCAAATATCTTATTAGAATTAGTTACCACTAATTACAACATGAAACTAACAAAAGAAGTTCAATAAAATATCAAATTTATTTGCAGAGACATAAATGAAGACTATATTCATATAAATTGTATAAAGATTATTTATTCCCAAGACACCACAGATATATTTTTTGTAAAGTTGATGACACATCTTGTAAGTAGATCAATCTTTCAGGTCTCCAGATTAGGAGAAGAAGCCTGAATGTAAATCATGTTAAATATACAGTATAACAATTCTGCTGTAACTGAACATAATTCACAATCTATCTAGTGTTTTATTTTTTGATAAAATATTGAAAACATATTATAATTGAATCTTGTATTATCCACTGGAACTGTTGAACTGCTTTATTAGGCGAGAGAAGATTCGGATAAAATCCTCAAAGATTTTGTATATCATTATCGCAAAAGGACGAATTTCCTACATCCGAATGATTTTATAACTGTACATTAGAATAGATTTGCCCCTTAGAAATCATGTCTGACGAATAAAAAGCAATGGATATATAGGGTAACACGATTTATTATTATTATTATTATTATTATTATTATTATTATTATTATTATTATTATTATTATTATTATTCGTAGCTGAGCTACAACCCAAGCTGAGAAAGCAAGATACTATAAGCCCAATGGTTCCAACCGGGAAAAATAGCCCAGTAAGGAAAGGAAATATATATCTTACAAGAGAAGTAATGAACATTTAAAACTAAACACTTTAAGAACAGTAATATTAAATTGATCATTCATATATAAGGTATAAAATGAGACATGTCAGCCTTTTCAACATAAAAAACTTCGCTGCAAGATTGAACTTTTGAAGAGGTTCCACAATTCAACTACCTTATTATGAAAATCATTCCACAATATGGTCACAGCTAGAATAAAACTTCTAGAATACTGTGTAGTAGTGAGTCTCATGATGAAGTGTTATGTATTATGTGTAATTTGTATTGTAATACCATAAGCACTACCGGTATTGAAAATAATGTTGCCTAGTATTGCATCATATTCCATAAATAGAACGTGTTTCATCGTTTATTATAAGTGTTGAATCGTATCTTATAAAGAATTGAATAATGTATAGGTTACATCAAACAGAGGATGTGATATCAAAAAGTCCTCTTGATTGAGGGTATACTAGGGCATATTGTTCCATCTTATTATTCTTCCTCTTTTTTTTTTTGGGGGGGGGGGAGTTTTTATAGTTTATGTATGAAAGGTGTAATTCATTGTCGTTACCGTTCTTATAATGATTCATTTTAATTGTTTTTTACTTCCATTGTAGTTGATTTCCTTGTTTCTTTTCCTCGTTGGGCTATTTTTTCCCTGTTGGAGACCTTGGGCTTATATCAACTTGCTTTTCCAACTAGGGTTACTGTATAGCTTAGCTTGTGATAATAATATTGATCCTTGGTTGCTAACCTACAAGTTGGGTGAGCAGGGCATCCTATTAGCATCAGGTAACGAACCCTTTTAGCTAAGTCACAACCCTAGTTGGAAAAACAACTTGCTATA
>NC_090742.1:114981043-114983543 GCF_036898095.1 Palaemon carinicauda
GAGAGAGAGAGAGAGAGAATAATTTCTTATAAATATAAGGAAAAATCCTATTATTCTAAAATCAATAACACACTTATTCGCACAGGGCTTTCAAAAACAAATGTCTATATACAGAGGAGAGAGAGAGAGAGAGAGAGAGAGAGGAGAGAGAGAGAGAGAGAGAGAGAGAGAGAGAGTTATTCCTCATAAATCTAAATACAAGTGATAATTTTCAAATAAATAACATACATACAAAAATAACATACATAAATAAATAATACCACCCAGAAACTATAAAAATTAAGAAATATAATTTTGAAAGTGTTCTCCAAAATTAAATTTTCAAGAAATTGGTTAACTTACTTTTAAAAGGTATAAATATCCCGTGTTTTTTGTGATGGTTGCCTCCGGTGTGACCTATATGTACAAGCTGTATTGAAGTCCATTTGTGTCACTGACGTCTGCTGTCATTTGCTACAACCTGGGATTTATAAAATGGATGTTTGAGTTTTATTTTACCAAGTTGTTGCTGACTAGTTTATGGATTTTATTTCAACTACAATGATATTTGTGGATATATATGGAATACTCCAATTTTGTCAGGGGGAGATAAATTATACCTCGTTTTTTCTCTTTGACGTACATTACTGTAAGTTTATATGATTATAAGAAAATTTTCGGTAGTGGTTGGATGCGAATGTTTTTATGATGAAGTTATTGGGCTTTATTTGTCATTAGTTGAATCTTAAATGCCAATGGCGACTTTAACATTATTTTCCAATGAAAATTATTTTTAAGACACCTGATAAAAACTTGAAAACCAAAATAAACATTGATGTGCTATTGCGATTTTGTCTAATTACATAAAATAATCTCCTCATGGGCTCTGGTGAAAGATAGATTCAATAAATCTCTCTTCTGGTAAATGATATTAATATCAAACAAATAGCACATGAACGTTTTTGCATAACAATATAGGGTTTCCATCCGATGAGCCTCTAGAAAATAAATAAAAAGAGCATTACAAAAGATTAAATAGAATAATGTAGTGACATGATTTTATCCATTTAAGAAGACCGCAAGTACACTTAAAGTAGCTAAAGGGTTACCTCAATACAGGTTAAGTTGACACAGTAGTTGAAGATTTCTGGGAGAAAAATGGTGATTAAAATGGATATTCGAGATAGAATTATTGACATACAGTATATAAATATGTTAATCGTAACTCTTCTTACTTTCACCAAAATACTGAAATATACCAACTTTATGTGTTATATGGCTCAAATGCTGCATGGCATGATGCACTAGTTTCATATAAATCTTATTTCTGTTATTTATAAATCATAAAACAATATGTAAATATACTATCTTTGGAAAACTATAGACTTAAGAAATATGAACCATATACCTCCTACATTATAATGATTTACGAAGTTAATAAATACAATAAAACCTGAGGTAGAAACTTTTTTAGGCTAAAAAAGGATCATTAATGCTTGGGAAATAGAATGTTTACCGAGGCAAGACCGTCACATAAATGAAAACAAACGTTTGACCTCTGGACTGAAAGTTTTATATTTACTTTGCAATACATGCTTTCTTTTGTCTGCCTGGCTACTTGTCTCTCGTATTTGCCCATATAGAGATTTCAGTTGACCGTATAGTTTTTTTATCTATTGTGATAACAGTCTATAAAAGACGGAAATAAGTCATTAATAGCAACTTTCTTAGATAACATTACACTAACAAAATCACTTCTTATATGCAAAAAGAATATTTGTATACGGTCCAGAAAATCATGACGATTTTTGCTCATAAAATAGTATTGCAATCAGAGACTTAGCCGGAGGTTGTCCAGTGGAAAGGACTTCAGGAAAATGCCAATGGAATTTTTCTTGATTTGTAATTAATAGCATCTATCTTAGACAACAATACACTAACAGATTTACTTCGTTATATATCAAATGAATATCTGTATACGGACAAAACATCATAAATTTTTGCTTATAAAAAAGTATTGTAATCTATGAATTAGCCGGAGATTGTCTGTGGCAAAGACTTCATCTTCCTCTGTGATTTGGGTCTGGAATAGCGGACGTGGAAAAGTCGGAGGGAGATCGTTCAGGTCTCTGACCTTAACCACGACTTGTGCAAACCCTCTTTCTTCTCCACATATCGCACCGGACTATCATCTCGTACTGTAGTGAAAGATAAAAGAGAGAAATTTTAGATTAGTTTATTCTACTTCATTAAGCTAAAAGTCATAAGGTAGTGGAGAATTTTTCATTTACAATTTACACCAGGAGTTCCCAACCAATTTGCCCCACACTTTTAGCACCGTAAGAAATAGATATCTGTTTGAGGCTGAAGTTGAGGATGGTAGGTTAATCTTTGCCAAGATTCTTGGGCAGGATGTGTTTTACTATACCAGCGGTATTTTAGATTTTTTTTCAGAACAAGGTCTTCTCAAAGCTGTTTAACTTTTATAAGGACATCTTCATTTCCTTATTTTTTTTTCTAT
>NC_090742.1:114991043-114993543 GCF_036898095.1 Palaemon carinicauda
ATGATAATAGTATCTACTAGGCAATTTCCACCAAGATATCTATATCAAATTATTTTTTTTTTTTCAACCAGGGGACTATTATATATCGTTTTGTGAAAGTACGAACTTCTTGAGAAGGAATATCATAAATGTATTTGGAATAATCTATTCCCTTAAGTAGGCCTCCTATTTATCCATACAAGGGAAATAATTAATTACCTCCGCCAACAAAGGAGTTTATGTTTCATCCCTGTTTGTTTGCAGGATTTGGGGGTTATTTAAAAAGCTGGGAATTATTTTATTTTGGCAGGAAAAAGTCGAAGATCAAGGTCATTGTCAAGTAAAATGCCCACTTCACGTAATCAGCCATAAGTTTTTACATCGTTGCCACAGAGACTTCAAACTTGGTTCATATTTGAATGTATGAATATCTACGTCATTTAATACATGTTAAGGTCCAAGGTCAAGGTAAAGGTCAAGCAAAAGGGAGAGAAATAAGCAGCCTAGGCAAAGGTCTACGCTCTACTGAGTGCCTCTCTAGTTTAATATGATTCCTGATGCCAACCAACAATATTAAACTATATATCGCAACTTTGTCATTTTTTCACAGTAGAAGAATTTTCCAAATATGGGGAATAGAATGAAATGAAATTTCAAACCCTTTTCCTTGCAGTGATCTGATAAAGAAAGAATCACGGATTTCCGAAGATTTGTTAAACGTTAAGCTGATTTCACGCAAAGATATTTGAGATATTATGTTTGCGCAAGCATTCTTTTGGCTAATGCATGAGAGTTTTCTACTGAATAGTTTCAGTACTTTGGAGACAGTTGCATAATTTCAGGTGATATAGTGAAGGTATATTTATTAACTATTCTTTCAGGAGATCGGCTTTACTTTAGGAATATATATTTAGCTGCCATTATTATCATAAACTAAAATATTAGAATTCATGAATATATTTCGTGGTGTTTGTGATTATGATTGTATCTGTATATTTCAGCAGACTATCTGTAGGAAAAATAATGGTGAACACCTCTTTTTTTATGAATTATCATTTTGCAATCTTTTCATGGGACCCAACTTAGTTTCCTGAATATAGATATATGTTGAACAATTGGTGTTACCAGAATCACCTTTCTATTTAATGTGTAAAAAAAGTTTAATTAGTCTATCTAACTTTAACAACAAAATCTTAGGAATTATCTCTCTCTCTCTCTCTCTCTCTCTCTCTCTCTCTCTCTCTCTCTCTCTCTCTCTCTCTCTCTCTCTCTCTCTCTCTCTCTCTCTCAAAATTAAACATTATTTTGACAATAAACGATGAAAAGAGTTGGGGTTCAGAGAGATTTTTATTCTCAACAACGTCTCCCAAAAATAATATACTTTTCATTTCGAGTGCATCAAAATTTTTAGATTCTATGTGACGATGAGCCAATATAACTATTAAGTGCTAAATTGGTTAATTTTTCAATCTATCATCTCAAAGAGTTCTTGATTTTAATAGCATTTTCTTACACAATGATATTATTTCTTAGTTTAGCAACATCTTTTGTTATAAATATTTTTGAAGGTTTCAAATTAAGTGAATCTTATTTTTTTATATATTGCGAAGCTATCAAATTGAGTAAATCTTCTTCTTTTATAATTTTTGAAGGTATCAAATTAAGTTAACCTCTTTTTATATATAATTTTTGAAGGTATCAAATTAAGTTATTGTTAATTCTTACAATATTCTAAGTTATCAATTTAAGTGAGTTTTATTTTTATATAATTTTTGAAGGTATCAAATTAAGTTAATCTTCATTTTTATAATTTTTGAAGGTATCAAATTTGGTGAATCTTTTTCTTTATATATATATATATATATATATATATATATATATATATATATATATATATATAAATATATATATACATATATATATATATATATTTTATATATATATATATATATATATATATATATATATATATATATATATATATATATATATATGTATGTATATATATATATATATATATATATATATATATATATATATATATATATATATATATATATACATACATATATATATAAATATATATATATATATATATATAAATATATATATATATGTATATATATATATATATATATATATATATATATATATATATATATATATACATATATATATATATATATATATATATATATATATATATATATATATATATATATATATATATATGAAGGTATCAAGTCAAGTGAACCTTTTTTTTCATGATTGTTGAAGATATCAAATTAAAAGAAACAATTATTTATCTTTTTATTTCTTAAATTATCGAATCAAGCAAATCTTTTTTTATAATATTTGAAGCTATCATATAAAGCTAATCTTTATTTTGTAGAATTTTCGAAGGTATCAAATCAATTGAATCTTATTTTTTTTTAATTTTTGCAGGTATCAAATTAAATTAACTTTTTTTTATATATAATTTTTAAGGTATGAAATCCAGGAAACTTCTTTTTTATAATTT
>NC_090742.1:115001043-115008543 GCF_036898095.1 Palaemon carinicauda
AGAAGTTCATATTCATCTCTCAATTTGATTTTATCACTGTCAGTCAGAGTGCCAGTGGTCCACCTTGGACAATAATGGTTTAGCAAACTGAAACGAGAGTTCCATTTAGAGACAATTCCCATTCTAAAAAAAAAAAAAAAGTGGTTTCATTCGTTTTTATGTTGAAATTTCAAATTCTACTCCGTAAGTTCATCAACGTAAAAAAGGTCCTCGCTACGGGGACATCACGCCAACAAGAAAAGTAAAAACAACAGTACAATTGACGTTTATTTTTTCCTAGAGGCTAATGGCGAGTTAAATATTTAAAGCGCCCTACCGTTATTCTATATGATATCTATCAATAGTAGTTTCGTCTTAAATTCTTAAAAATTTACAGTGTATCATTATTTTCTGATTTTTCCAAGAAAGATCGAGCTATGTCATAGAACTGAAGGCTCCAGATGGTTTTTAACAAAAATAACTGCCCTAATCTGTGAAACTTTTTAATATGCTGACAATTTAACTATGGTATGCACATATATACTCAGACAAAATAAAAATAGACTATGAACACAACTAGCTTTTACTGAAATAAAAAAATAAAGTCAAACAAGAGCAATCAGATATTTCTGACCTCCGCCAATGAATAATCTCAACATTTAACTAAAATCTACGGCAGCGCCTCTCAGTTTTCATGTGCTGACTGTATAGTAGATGGTGAAAAGTGTATTGTTGATCCGGAATCGTGATCTTGAACCGTATTACATCCAAAATTTCATGGTTTCTTCCGATGCTTGACATATTTCCATTGTTAAAATATGGTGAAAATCCAATGTGTTAATTTGGTTTGACGTAATCTTTAAAAATGTGAAAAATACAAATCCAGATTTAGAATCCAGATCCGATACGAGATCATCTCCAAAAGTGAATGGAGCCGTCTACATCCTAAGTTGTATTTGTGGTGGAAATTTTGTCAAATCTTCGTTTTTTTTTTTTTGGGGGGGGACATAGTCTTTAAAATTCTTTAAAATTCTTTAAGAAATATTGGATGGAGCACTTTAATAAGGTCATGAATAAGAGATAGGAAAGGAATAATTTGATTGATATACCTGAAGCTGATGAAGACCTAGAAGTGCCCGAGCATGAATTCAGTGTGTTTGAAGTCGAAGCTATCGTTAAAAAACTCAGGAGATGGAAAGCTTCTGGTTATGATGGAATAAATGAAATGATTCCTAGAATACTTACAACATTATGTTGTAGAATGTGGCATGAAGAGGCAAAACCTGACGAGAGGAAGTTAGGAATGCTGATGAAAATACCCCAGAAAAGGGGACCCAAATCATTGCATTAATTACAGAGGCATCACATTGATGTCAGTAGTTATAAAAATGATGAACAAGCAGTATTTAGAAAAGTGCTCCAAGGGAGTGTGTTTTCACCTTTGTTGTTTATCCTCCTCAGGGATTTTATAATGCGTATAACAGTTGGAGATGTTGGAGAAGGTTTGCACTGGATTGGTAATAAGAAGTTAGCTCACTCCCCAAGGGAGATTAGTTCACCAAACGATAATGATGTCATATATATATATATATATATATATATATATATATATATATATATATATATATATATATATATATATATATATATATATATATATATACATACATATATATATATATATATATATATATATATATATATATATATATATATATATATATATCAGTGTATAACTTTTATGACGGGGAAGATTACTAACAAACAGATAGAATTATGCGGACAAAAAACCTTTTTCTTTTTCATTTAAAAAAGTATAAATTCTCCATCAGCAATAATAATGTCTTCTTAAATAGAGTAATTGGATAATTAATTCACGTGACATTTTGCATATGTTTCCGTAAACAGATCATAAAGGGTTTAATTTTCTTGATTAATGTGTGTACCGAACTCAATTTTACTTACCTGATAAGTGACATTGTCTCTGAGAGACACTTGAGAATCTATAATTAAGCAAATACTGTAACCACCAACATTTAATAGAATTTAAAGCTTCATCTGAATATGAAGGAATTTATTTTGAAATATTTTGTGGTTGATATGACTTGAGAAATCAATATATCAGTATTGATTTCCTTAACAAAAACCGTACTGACTAAGCCATATATAAAGATATATGAATATTTTTCTCCTTTCGATATTGATGTTTTATGTTATTATTGCATAATGTATTTCATACTATTTATGTATGTAGACTTTTTCATTGTCTATTGATAAAATTTCTTTAATAAAAGGGTCAACATTTAATCACATTATGTGAATTTGGGATCATATCACATGTGGTATCGGAAAACAGGTTATTTAGTAATTACAATTTCATGTTTACCATTTGAAATTTTAATTGATTATGGAATAATCATTCTCTTAAACCTTATATCATTTGGATATGGTCTATCTTGATGCTGAGGAGCCAATAGCATTGAATTACATAAAATGTGAAAATTATGATATTCCCACTAAAATAGGGCAAATTTGTGAAGACAAAGGTAAAACAAGGAGTCTGGGTTATACCAGTTATCATTTTTATACTACGCACAATATTGCAGTGTTTGATTGTTGATTGCCTAAAATATTAATGAATGTTCAAGGTTAGGTGTTCACAGCTTTTAATAAAATCCTAGTCGTATATTGGTATGTTAAGTTCTATAACATATTTCTAGAAAGCTTAAGAACGAAAATGGAATAAGCGTTTATTCATATGAAAGATATCTGCGTGATATTATCTCAGAGAAAAGAAGCCTATTTTGAAGAAAACAAAAAACGGTATGCTCACATAATGTTTTCCCCAATGGCAGGGAGCACGAAGCTTGTGCACATGATACTTAGAGGTAGATACGCTGTCACACGCAAATGATATATATGTCTTTCCACCATAATTATGCAGTAATTGTAATGTCATTCCTTGTCGAAGACTGTTTGGACTCAATCTGATGTTTACTCAAATAAGTTTAATTGCGTGATCTCGATGTCTGATCTGGCCAGGTAACTTCATCAACTGTTACAGTTGAAAAATATTCTTTAACCTATCTGCTTGCAAGAATTTTTTAAGTTTTCTTGCTTTTTCACAATCTTTCAAAGTTCTTTGACGTAGGAGTATGTCATTTGATCTATTTCTAAGGCAGTACATATCACAGAATTTACTTATTTTTATTATATATAGATTTTTTTACACTTTTAAGGTTCTTTGACATGGGAGTATATCTTTTTTAGTATTTTCGAGGCAGTATATATCATAAGGCTTACTTCTCTTACACTCTTTTAAGGTTCTTTGACATGTAAGTATATTTTTTCATCTATTCAAAGGGACTACATAGCATAAGACTCTCTTCTTTTACACTCTTTTAAGTTTTTCTGAAATTAAAGTATATCTTTTTATCTATTCTTAAGGTAGTACATATCATAGGACTTACTTCTACACTCTTTCAAGGCTCTTTGACATGAAAGTATATCTTCTTATCTATTCCTAAGGGATCATATCATAGGACTTAATTTTTGGGGGGATTGGGGCAACTTTAACGTCGTCCTATTGCCCCGGTGACCAAGGATAAACGAAAACGGGAAATATAGACGTTTAATTCCTTTTGTGAAGATGGGTCGATGTCTGGCAGAGTTGACCAAAGTAAATAGAGTTCATAGATGGTTTGCCCATAAATTTCAAACGCTTCTAGTAATGAGGTACAGTTATAGGAATTTCTCCGGGAAACACGACATAAGGTGGAGATTTTCACATTCTGGTTGAGATCATTAATGTATCATCCAGAAGCGTCTGAATATTCTATAGATTTACTTTGACGAATAATACGAAATAAATTTCCAATATGTTGTAAAATTACATTCAGTTTATTTCATAAGTAGCTTATTTTTTATATAAAAAAATAAAAGACAAAAAAGTTAGAATTTTTTAAATGTTTGTCTATCGTACTCTTATCATCTGCAAAGGATATTCCTTTGTCAATATTCTATTTCTATTTTTCAAACGATTCTCAAATCCTGGAATTTCCGCCTCCCACTTTTTCTCGCTTCTTTTTCTGGGCTATCGCCGTCGCGGTGTAAGTAGTGGCGGTATCTCACCAAAATCCTTTCCCCACCTACGAATACTTTTCCTTAAACTTTAGTCAGTATTTCCTCGCCTGCTTCTTTTTTCTTCTTTACCATATTTTTCTTTCCTTCTTTCTTCCCATGAACATTCTTACAACCAAATATTATATTAGTGTTCACTTACATCTGTGTCTACAAACGTCTTTCTTTGCCTGTATTTTCCCCAGCTTCCATTTACCATTGCTTCCTCCATTCCCCGGGTAAAGTGTTTATCTCATACCTAAGGTGAAGGAAAACACCTTTTGTCTCTTTTTCTATTTTTTTTTTAAGATTAAAGATACGGCGGGAGGGTAAATGAGTAAATGGATAAGAATTTTTTACCATGGCATATTTTACCAAGCGTTTCCGAAGTAAAGATAGATTACCAGAGAAAGACAGGTTAAAACTGAAAATGGGAGTTGAAGGTAGTTTTTAAGGCCTTTTCCTAAGTGAGGTTATAATCTGGACTGTTCATAAAATCATAGCCTTTACTTTATAGGATATGATTGTTTTATAACGTATGATTGTTTTTACAGGGGATGATATAATATGAGGCCATAACGTTTACGGACATGTCATGATCTGATTATATTTTATAGTTGTTTTATGTTCTTTAATATTATAACAAGTTTCTGTCAAGACCACACAAACCATAGCTTGTTGATATTTATTGGAAAGCTCTAGTCATAACCTTTCCATTAAATACAAATTTTCTAAAAGAGTTTCTTTTTAAAATTTTGAGTAAGTTACATCCATTCTTGGCATGCAACAATTTTTTTGTATCACTGATCATAATGGAATAATAGTCGTACCCCCATACATTTTAGAAATCTTGGCCTTAGTCGTATCGGTGATAAAAATTATGATAAACCAGTTTAGAAAATACTTTAATCCTATTATAATAGGGCAATGCTGTTTTAAACCGATACTACTACCAAAAAAAAAAAAAAAAAAAAAAAAGTAAAATCAACCTATTTTGCGCTTGGTAACATGGAGGACCTTTATTTAAATAAATGATTACTCTCCACAGAGGCCAAGAATTTCCAATTTCCCTTAGAAGCCAATCCTAGGAAAGGCAATAAAGTGATGAATCATGACGTGAGAGATTCAACGCTACTCACAATTAGTGATCTGTTCCACGAGGGGGATGAGAAGAGGCATCAGAAGGTTAACCGTCATGAGGGCGATGATACGGCGTCCAAGGAACTTCCAGCTACTTGTACCTGAACAGCCAGAAACTTGGTCAGGCATTAGCCAATTAAAGGGTGATACTCGAGTGACCTGAGATGAAAGAGATTACAAAAGTGTCAGGAATGTTAGAGATTAATGATAACTATTACTCTCTCTCTCTCTCTCTCTCTCTCTCTCTCTCTCTCTCTCTCTCTCTCTCTCTCTCTCTCTCTCTCTCACACACATCGATAAAATAATTCTGATAGGGCATAAATAAGATTAAAATCCTAATTCAGTTCATCGATTTAAGCACAAGAAAAACTCCGATGAACATGGACTAAGATATAAATCTTAACTTTTAAGATAAACATTATTCAATTTATAAATAACAATATATATATATATATATATATATATATATATATATATATATATATACATATATATATATATATATATATATATATATATATATATATATATATAAATATATATATATATATATATATATATATATATATATATATATATATATAAATTATTGAAAAGGATTTAGTTTTATTTATAGGTATCATGTTGGCCAAGGCACTAGCCAACCGTTCAGACACTACCACTAGAGAGTTATTGGGTACTTTGACTGGCAAGATAATGCAACATCCGATCCTTAATGATTGAGGCTCCTTTCTCCTTTGCCTATCCATGTAAACAAATAGCCTGGTTTAATATTTATACATTATCCTCTATCCCCATACACCTTAAAGTAACAAGCAAGGCACACCATTCTTTTTCATTCAAATGATTAATTACTATAATTTTTCAGTCTCTAATATCCACTTGATATGGATATAAGAAACGCTAGCTAATAATATAATGAGCTCTTCTATGAATTGTACACTATGAAAACAAACCAAATTTTCTCTAATCTTGAGTAGTACCATAGCCTCTCTACCATGGTCTTCTACTCTCCTGTGTTAGAGTTTTTTAGCTTATCGGTATATTCAGGCACACTATTCTATCAATTTCTCTTCCTCTTTTATTCCTAAAGGGTCTTCTGGGCAGGCTTAATAGAAAGGTCAAGGATGCCTGACTTTTTATCAAGAGACTGCATTTCCTCTATTTTTACCATTTTCTCCCTTATAGGTATTTAATTTCAAATCCATTACTACTGTCCTTCCTTCAGTTGGAGTGGCTATCCAGAAGGGTACTAAGCCTTGCATGGCTTGTCACTCTGCCCTGTTGACTAATTTTCTCCTATATTTTGTTTTTTAGTCTATGGATTGCATTTGTATTTTCTCTATATAAAGTACTTTACTTATTGATTTTGCTATCATTAATGTTATGTTTGTTTTCAAGTATAAATGAACCTTTTGTGGTTTTTAATTCTTATTCTAGCTGATGATATTCATCAAAATCTCATACTAAGGCAAGGGTATTGGCAGTATGTATTAGGACTGATTACAATGCTTCTTATAAATCCTGCTATAATTGTAGATGTTATGATATTCACAACATGAAGTTTTGTGGCAGTGATAAAAATTTTTATTTATGGTACGTCTATTAGAACCCGAAATTGGATCATCTATTTTCGATTTTATTGTCACTATGGGTAAAACACAAGATGATAGAATGGCCTCTTTTGTGCTTTTTGATAATTTCAATGCTCACCATAGTGAGTTGTCAAAGTATGTCTTCTACTGATTGCTATGGTTTATGAGTTCTTCACCTCTCTTCTGAATCAGACTGTGAGAAAATCCTAAGTGAGCTTATAACAAGTACGGTAATTATTTGGACCTAGTTAGGACCCACCTAGAACTCTGGGAGTGCAGACCTTCCCACGGCAGCGTATTTTTCGAAACTAGCTTGCCTTGGTGTTGATTTGGGCGATCTTTTGCTCAACCTGTACCTTGCCTTTGACCTAGGACTTTCAAAATTGAAACACTTCCAAGTCTCTGCATAACAACTAATACCTGAAAGTTTCACTACTTTATGTTCAAAATTATGGCCAGAAAGTTGTTTACAAACAAACAAAGAGACAAACGGACTGACAAACAGAGCAAAGAAAATAACCTCCTCACAAGTTCGCTTGCGGAGGTAATGACATCCGAAATAAAGTATTGTAATGGACAAGATATACCACAGAAAAAGACATTCTCCTTCTCCGCTCAATTTTGATGATACCAAGATTGCATTTGAGTGTTATAACCATAGGCAAAA
>NC_090742.1:115016043-115018543 GCF_036898095.1 Palaemon carinicauda
GAGAGAGAGAGAGAGAAAGAGAGAGAGACTCTAATCTTCCAACTGATCGTAAAAGATCATGCAAGAGTCCCTTTCTTTCTCTCTTTCGAGCAATGTATTTTTATTTGTGAAATTCAACTAGCATTACTTACATTATCGCTAAACTGTTTTTAAATCTTTCACCCAATATCAGGTTTTGAATGCAGTTGTAAATATAAAATTTCTTTTAATTTATATAATTCTTAAAGGGTGTAGTTACCTGACAAAGTTTATTTCGGATGTTTTCAAGAGGTAAGCTAGTAACTAAACATACGAGCCAAACCCAATACAGCTAGAGAATGCTCGTGTTGTAGAGAGCCTCACATTATTTGATAATAAGAGCGAGGTTATATGCTATTAGATACAAACATAACTCACAGATATTCTTAAAGTTTAATAAAAGCTGACTGTATTTTTAGAATATATTGTGATTAAGTGCCGTGTCCTAAAAAAAAATGTGTTGCGTTCCTTCTCTGCTTAAAGATATGCAAATAAGATTATGTTCAAACACAATGAAGATGTATGTTTATTTCCGGCATTATCTGTTATGAGCCTTGCTATTATCCAAATAAAAGTGCGCCATAAAGCTCATTTCACATGGTCGCAGTGGGAGATAGATATAACCGGACGAGACTGCAGCATTTAGTTTTCCTTAAATTACATAAAATAAATATTCATCGTTCATATACCAATGCTACACATACATACAAGACACCTGTTGAGATATTACCGTTAGAGAGATAGGGTGTTCTTTGACTGGCCAGACAGTAATACATTGGATCGTTATATCGGGTTACGGTTCACTTTCTCTATGCCTACATATACACCAAATAGTATGGCATATTCTTTACATATTCTCCTCTGTTCTCATATACCTAACAATACAGAGATTACCCAAAAATTTTTCTTAACCCAAGGGGTTAAGCACTGCGCTTTAATTGTTCAGTGGCTACTTTCCTCTTGGTAAGGGTAGAAAAGACTCTAACTATGGTAAGCAGCTCTTTAAGGAGAAGAAACTCCAAAATCAAATCATTGTTTTTTAGTGTTGGGTAGTGCCATAGCCTCTGTACCATGGTCTTCCACTGTCTTTGGTTAGAGTTCTCTTACTTGAGGGTAAGCTCGGGCACACTATTCTATCTAATTTCTCTTCCTCTTGTTTTGTTGAAGTTTTTATAGTTTATATAAGAAATATTTATTTTTATGTTACTGACCTTAAGATATTTTATTTTTCCTTGTTTCCTTTCATCACTAAGCTATTTTTCCTGTTGTGGGCCCTTGGAGTATAGCATCCTGCTTTCCAAACTAGGGTTGTAGCTTAACAGGTATTAATAATAATGAAAATAATAATAATATGACTTACCAGAGATATTCTGCTATTAACTCTCATGAAAATATGAGCAAACTTATAATCAGACACGCACATACACAAACATGCACACACACACACACACACACACACACACACACATATATATATATATATATATATATATATATATATATATATATATATATATATATATATATATACACATATATATATATATATATATATATATATATATATATTTATATATATATATATATATATATATATATATATATATATGTATATATATAGATATATATATATATATATATATATATGTGTGTGTGGGTATGTGTGTGTGTCTATATATACATATTTATATATATATATATATATATATATATATATATATGTAAGTATATGTATACTGTATATATATATATATATATATATATATATATATATATATATATATATATATATATACGTATATATACTCATATATATATATATATATATATATATATATATATATATATATATATATATATATATATATATATATATTGTAAATATATGTAATAATATAATATATACTAATATCAATATATGTTATACACGTATATATATATATATATATATATATATATATATATATATATATATATATATATATATATATATATATATATTTATATATATATATATATATATATATATATATATATATATATATATATATATATATATATATATATATATTATGGGTTTGCTACGTTTCGGCGTAGCCCATTTGGCGTCGTTTTGGTGTAGCCGATTCTCCATCAGAAAACTGGCAGCACTATTCGGCGTAGCCGTTTAGGCGTTAGACTGTTTCGGCGTCTTTGTTTTTGAAAACACCCAATGACTTACTTATTTATTTATGTATGGAAGTTTAGAAAAAAAAATCAAGGAATAATGTAAATAAAAACTTTAACTGGAAAAAAAAATCACTTAGAGTATAAAGGATCCTATTAAAACAATAATGGAATAATGCATAATAAACACTTTAAATTTAAAATATTGTATTGCAAAATTAAAACTAAGTAAAGATTTTTTAACCTTAGGAATTAATTCTTCATTTCGTAATTATGAGCAATACCCTTCAGGAAATCAATAGGCTTTAATGGCTCA
>NC_090742.1:115071043-115073543 GCF_036898095.1 Palaemon carinicauda
AGTACTGAATAATAATTGTGCCCTACATAACTGGAATATTTCATCCGCTCTTACAGTTTTCTTCCGCGTTCAATAAATATGTGGAATATGAAAACAAATTGGTCGCGAATTTTGTCTACCGGATTATTTCTGTCTCGAATTTGAACTGTCCTTCAATACTCTCTCGTTTGCTAATAAAGCTTTCCATTATTGCGTGAGTTAATTACAGTCTGTATGTGATTTCCAACTACGTACAGTCCATACCGATGGTAAAGGAGAGAGAGAGAGAGAGAGAGAGAGAGAGAGAGAGAGAGAGAGAGAGAGAGAGAGAGAGAGAGAGAGAGAGAGAGAGAGAGAGCAGAGTTTTTTAAAATTTATTACGTATAGCCAAAATCTGTTTTACTCAAATGGCTTTTCCGCTGGCTGTATATATTAATCCGAAAAAAAAAAAATATATATGATGGTTTAATTTAGCGAGAAAGTACTCAAGTTTGTGAACCTATTAAATGATAGCTACTATAGTGTAGACATTCAATGTTTTATTTAGTGTGAGAAAACGATTTAATTGCAGGAATAGGAATATATTCCTACTATGATTAGATTATTGATTAACCTGTGAGAGGACATTATTTTTGTATATCAGCTTCTCACATGAGGCCTTTTTGTTCTACCCCTCAAAAATCCACCCTTACGTGTATCAAAACATAGAAATTCAATGCATTATGTGGCTTCATTGATTTATGATTTACACATATATGGTCCACTAGTATGAACGACCTGGCAAAAGAAGACGGTTGAATATTTATATAAATATGCACATATGCACGCACACCCCCGCTCACCAGGGTATGACCAGTCCCTCTCTCCTCTCGCGAGAGGCGTGGCCATATATATATATATATATATATATATATATATATATATATATATATATATATATATATATCATATATTATATATATTATATATATATATATATATATATATATATATATATATTATATATTATATATATATATATTTATATATTATATATATATATATTATATATCATATATATATATATATATATATATATATATATATATATATATATATATATATATATATATGCTTTCCTTCGCCTTTCTACTAAACCTCAAGCTTTCTAGAAGCGAAAATGCCATTAATTATATATATATATATATATATATATATATATATATATATATATATATATATATATATATATATATATATATATATAATATATTGGCTAAGCTTTCGGAACAACATTTCCCATCATCGGAGCTAAAAAAGGTAATTTAAAACACAGATCAATAGACATTACGTTAGTTAATGAAATTCAGTTAAAAGGAGAGAACTATAACAAATACATCGAAATACTTAAAAAATGAAGTGGATGAAATATACTAAAAAATAATCAATTGAACCACATAAATCAAATAAAAAATTTAAACATTAAAACATTAAATGAATGATATAGGAAAAGAGCAATATCAAAATCAGAACAAATACACAGAAAACTTTAAAGAAGAATTCACAAAACATCATAGATATGGGAATCAAAATAATAATACACAGAAATAACCTGGAATAAAAGAAAACAAAAACAGACAAAATAAAATATACTCTGGATAAGAAAGAAACACACCTAGTATGGAAAAAAAATCCAAGACTGAGACATGGAAAAACGGGGAGGTTTAGATGTTAGAGCGTGTAAGTAATGGTTTGATGATTAAGTGGGGAAAGTCGTTAGGCAATATGTAAAGGAACAGAGGATGTTGAGTGATTGAGAGTAGGGGATAGCTGTTTAATGAAAAGTGATTTTAGGGTAGGCAGAGAATAGCTATTGGGTGATTGGGCTAGTATTTTGAAATTAGAATAGTTAATTAATTCATTGCATTCTTGAGCGTGATTACGTATGGAAGAAAATTCTTTTTATTTGAAATACAACCTGTACGGTGACTGACTCCTCTATGAGAGTCAATGCGGATCCTCAAGAGACGATTGGAACAACCAATATAAGTTCCTAAATTACATTTAGGACAATTGTATAAATAAACAACTGAAGACCGCATCAAATCTGGTAGAGTGTCTTTGAATGTGAACATGCTGCCTATGGATAGTGGATTTTTTAATACAAACTTAAAATTAATATATGGATACAAATTAGAAAGAGCTTTCTCAAGTTTACATTTAACATTTTTATAGTGATATATAAATGGTAGAGACACATACATTTGCTTCTTTGGTACGTTTAGTACGGTGACTTTCGGAATAAAAAAGTTATCTAAAAACTGCTTTGTAAATTTATCAAACACGTCACATGGATAACAGTTCCTAATAAAATATGATTTTAAAAATTTAATTTCCTCGTGGAATCTACCCCAATCTGAAGAAAGATTAAAAGCTCTAAAAATTAATGTTTTACAAGAGTTTACTTTAAATGAAATCGGACAGTGACTAAAAGGGTTTAACCCAAGTCCTGTAAAAGTTTGTTTTCTAAAAATGCCAGTAC
>NC_090742.1:115078543-115088543 GCF_036898095.1 Palaemon carinicauda
TGATGCTAAGAGGATGTCCTGCTCACCCAATTGGTAAGTTTGCAACCCAGGATCAAGTCTCATTCAGAATCCCATCCTCGTCGTCAAGTATTGATAATCCGTGTCATATAAGTTTAATCAATATTATCATCATAAGCTAAGCTATACAGTAGCCCTACTTGGAAAAGCACGATGATATAAGCCCAAGGTCTTCCAACAAGGAAAAAATAGCCCAATGAGGAAAAGAAACAAGGAAGTCAACTACAATGGAAGTAAAAAACAATTAAAATGAATCATTGTAAGAACGGTAACGACAATAAATTACATCTTTCATACATAAACTATGACCTCCAACCCAACCCAACCCCCCCCCCCCCAAAAAAAAAATCAAGAGTAAGAGAAATAAGATGGAACAGTATGCCCTAGTATACCCTCAAACAAGAGGACTCTACCTGCAAATAAGCATTGTTTGTGATATTATATCCTCTTTTTCAGGTAACATATATATTATTAAATTTTTATAACATACGATTCAACACTTACAACGAACGATGAAACACGTTCTATTAACGCAATATGATGCAATACTAGGCTACATTACTTTCAATACCGGTAGTGCTTATGGTATTACAATACAAATTACACATAATACATAACACCATCATGAGGTTCAATACTACACAGTAATCTAGAAGTTTTATTCTAGCTGTGACCATATTGTGGAATGATTTTCATAAGAAGGTAGTTGAATTGTGGAACCTCTTCAAAAGTTCAATCTTGCAGCGAATTTTTTTATGTTGAACAGGCTGACATAAGTTTCCTTTTATAGCTTATATATGAATGATCCATTTAATGTTACTGTTCTTAAAGTCTTTAGTTTTAAATGTTCATTACTTCTCTTGTAGGATATTTATTTCCTTTCCTTACTGGGCTATTTTTCCCTGTTGGAACCATTGGGCTTATAGTATCTTGCTTTTCCAACTTGGGTTGTAGCTCAGCTACGAATAATAATAATAATAATAATAATAATAATAATAATAATAATAATAATAATAATAATAATAATAATAATAATAATAATAATAATAATAATACTAAAGGTTTCCATCGTGTTACCCTATACATCACATTGATTTTTATTCGTCTGACATGATTTCTAAGGGGCAAATCTATTCCAATGTACAGTTACAAAATTCTCCGGATGTAGGAAATTCGTCCTTTTGCGATAATGATATACAAAATCTTTGAGGAAATTTATCCGAATCTTCTCTCGCCTAATAAAGCCGTTCAACAGTTCCAGTGGATACTACAAGATTCAATTATAATATTTTTTCTATATTTTATCAAATAAAACACTAGATATATAATGAATTATGTGCAGCTACAGCGGAGTTGTTATACTGTATATTTAACATGATTTCATATTCGGGTTTCTTCTCCTAATCCGGAGACCTGAAAGATTGACCTACTTACAAGATATGTCGTCAACTTTACAAAAAATACATCTGTGGTGTCTTGGGAATAAATAGTTTTCATATAATTTATATAAATATAATGTTCATTTAATTCTTTGCAATAAATTTGGTATTTTATAGAACTTCTTTTGTTAATTTTATGTTGTAATTTGTGATAACTAATTCCAATAAGATATCTGAAATTTAAAAGGAAATTTAATATATACAGTTATCTCTCTCTCTCTCTCTCTCTCTCTCTCTCTCTCTCTCTCTCTCTCTCTCTCTCTCTCTCTCTCTCTCTGTATATAGGTGTCATGTGTCAGCATTCAGGATTTCTACACATATGATATAATGTATGTGTGCAGGCGCGTGCGAGGTTACTACGTATTATAATACTGGACGCTTATGATTAATAATAAATATTGCCCACTAACAAACTAAGCATAATATTCTCTACATTTAGCATAATACACAAGATACGAATGAATTATTTGTAAAGTAAACTTTTCTTGAAAATTACTGCTAACTATATGGCTATACAATGATCATTAGAATTGCCCTTTCCCTCATTCTACGAATCAGCATTTCAGAAGAAGAAAAAAATATACTAAATTGCTTGCGAAATTTACTTAAAGGCTTCTTTTAACCTATATTGAACCAAACAACAGCCTTACTGACGTGCATATATTTACTGGGGAAATGATGATAAGGTTTATTTAATAAATGATTTACACACTGGAACGCTCTTGTTAACAAATATAAATTCGCAGGTGGATGACGCCACAGAAATATGACTATTTTCTCTTTCTTACTCAATTTGTCTATGTTGATTATGGTGATTATATGAACATCAATTTACACCACAGTCATACAGCATTTAGCATATAACTACTTTTCCTTCAATGGATAAAATCTGTAATGCATAATGTTATTCTGTACCCAGGGAAATTCCATTTGGCAGCGCTGTCCCAACTCTTCCCACCAACCCTACCTATACTGATGATTGTTACCTGGGTCATTTGCACAGGGTTATAAGTTGATATCTATGTGTTGTAATGAAGGAAGGAAATGTTAAACACTTTCATAAGCAAACCCAGGATGTTTCCGATTACATATGAATAGTTCACCTTATTTTCTGATAAAAATAGCCATTCATGATAAGGAAACGATCGTTGGACAATTTACCAAATACCAATTCTCTAGCCTCTACCTTCTTACCATACTTTTTTTGACACATGTGGCGGTCAAATAATAGACCATATTAGTTAGGACAATGTGCCTCTGATGCCATCTATTGGAGGTAAAGTAAAACTCGTTACGGAATAAGGGAGGGATCTGGTGGAGGGGTGGGTGGGTCGGGGCGGGCTGTGTTATTATGCCCTTCGTAAGAAAACAATCATGTTATTCTACGTAGTTCTTACTTACAATACATGCATGCAATGAAACATATTAATCATCTTATGGTTTTATGAAAAAATAAAAGAAAGTAGATAAAATAATTGTTAAATAACTTAATTGTCTTATCGATATGGGTACATGTTGCATCCGTATATCAACACCCCCTAACCCCAAAATGTAATTGAACTAAGGATTGTTTGTTGAGGAAATATATCTGAAATTTATTGAGATTTTTGCAGTTTCTGAGGGAGATTTAAGCTGCGCTCAGACAAGAAGGAATCACAAGTTCGAGTGCGTCTGTTTGAAATAAAAGCTTTGACCAAATTGGAACTGTAATAAAGTGATGAAAATTATAATGAAGGGTTGAGGAGCTAATAAGCAATTTAGTACTCCACTGCTAAGGCCATCTATTGGCCATGAAAATAAACAATGTCTAGGGTTCTTGAATCCTTGCGTTCTGGAATCTTCCATGACGTATTTCAAGTAGAAATTAGCCTACGTGATTGGAATTGAATTTATGAAATACTTGTAACGCATATTTCATTTTATTTCTACGTAGGTATTAATCTCTCACCCTTTTCAATTGGGTAGAGTAATCAAATGACATATGTCAAGGGACATCTGCCTCCATCTTTTGACAACAAGTAGAAAGACCCAAGATCTGTTGAAATTCAAAGTAATGCTTTGATGATATATATAAGTAACAACTATCTCATTCATATTCCCAGTAATACTAATTTCCTTATGAAAATTATGGCAATCATATGTAAAATACAGAGCAAATGTATTACTAGAATATATAAAGCAGATCCAATTATTCTATAAACAAAAACAAAAAAGTTGGAACTTCATTTTAGCCAATCAATGGAATAAAAACTCCAAATTTAACCAAAAAATATATTCATTTCAGCTAATCGTAAGCACAATTATACCTATCAATCCTCTATACATATATCTTGTTACATGTATATTATTGTAATCACATGTCATTTGAACACATCCTGGTGTGATGGTCGAAATTCATGAATTCGTCTTTGATATCCTACGAAAAGTTGATCCATGTAAGCCTACCTCTTGAGGGCATCTGCATGAAACGTAGTGCATGTGGCCTTTTTGCCTTTCTCAGCATCTACATAGAACCTATTTATGAAGAAATAATTTTTTTTTTTTCACTTTAATTTGTTTTATGAGGAATTGTCATGGGTAGATAGAATAAAATAGAAAAGAATGTTAAAACATGTGAATTTTCTACTCTTAAGAAGCAGAGAGAGAGGAGGTGTGGTAGTGTTTACTGGAAACTGTCACCGTCGTTGATGGAGATCAAGATATTTATTAGATGTGCCTAGTTCAGCAGACCTTGGGCATAACGATCGTCTGTTTGTAGCAATCCGAGGGCACCAGCATAATGGAAGGACCCATAGGACAAGGAGAGCAGTGTTGTCGCCAAAGAATATACGCTAACGGAAGGTAAACACTTCTCGCTTCAATTATAGTGCCATATGGATCATGATTACACCAGCAGAGCGTTCGTGAAAAGGTTATCAAAGAGGCGTGGTTTTAAGGAAAACCAATAAGGATGAAGAAAGGAGAAAATTTCCTTATATGGAATTGTCCATAGTTAACCCCTCCTATACAGGGGTATATAAACTTCAACGAGAACGAGAGAAGCAGAGTATGAAAGATAGAACGAGAGTACGAAAAGTAGAACGAGAGAGAGAGAGAGATGACGAGAGAGAGAACGAGGGAGAAAAAGCACAGGGAAGGAGAGAGAACGTAAGGACCAGAAGGCAGACGTGAGCAGCCTTGCGACAACTTGTCCGAGATGTCAGAACGAGTTGAGCCCTGCCGTTATTACCAACCACGAAACGCCCAGACCTTAAATATCTACATTCCTGTCAATCATCGAGAGCTGTTGTGAAAGGTATTACCTTTTCAGTATTATTTGTCTACTATCTTGACTGTTTCCCTATTTGATGGAGTGTAGTTTAATCAGATGATTTTCTTTGTTTAGTTCAGTGCTTCCTAAGTATTCAATCAAGAAACATTGACCTTTGACTAGTTTTAAATAAAATATGTTTTCTTTTGTGAGTTTTCTTTCTATATTCCCTTTTTTTTCAGTGTGTGTAGTGGTCGATCTATCCTAATTTAACTAATCAATTCAAAAGAACCTGGTTCGATCCGCACGAGGATCGTAACAGGAATGAGCGTCTGTTATATTGTATGAATATATTATTCTAAAGGTACTTTAAATCAAATATTGTACGACAATATGATTTTTTTTTCAGTTTTTTATTATGAAAATGAGATTACATTTTCATAATTTACATTATTTGAACATTGGACCTCCCCTATATTCCGTGGCCATTGGCAGTGTGGCATCTTTGTTCGCTCAGATAATCGTAGATTATCTTTTTACACACATATAATTATATATATATATATATATATATATATATATATATATATATATATATATATATATATATATATATATATATATATATATATATATATATATATATATATATATATATATATAAAGGAAATACAAAATTTTTCTTATTACTGATATTCAATTCCCCCAACTAGCTTTGATTTTGCAAACGAATTCTGGTCTTTTTCATGGGTGGTTCATCAAGGTTGAAAGGTGTTTATTTGTACAAATGGTGTGTTTTAGAGAAAGAATTTATATATATCGATTACAAAACTGGTGGTTCGAATCATTGCCAGTTTTGGAGTGTTGTTTATCGATTTTTTGGCACTAGAATTTAATTAAACTTTTGCATGATAATGAGAAATGTCATTCATACGTAATCCTTTTAATAAGGAATTAAGTTTGCTTGATCACCATAACTAACTGATGATTAACATATTTGATGGTTTATTGCTATCAGTATCTATCTAAGTAGCGAATTGAAAAAATAACTACATCTTCTATACCTAAGAACTACTCTCCATTTTGATAACCTATAAAGTACTTCAAGTAAATATTTTAGTGTTGGAATGTCATTACTTTTCTTATCAGCTGGGATAAGGCATAAAGAATAGTATTATATATTTTAATATATTGGAAAATTATATAACAAACTCATAGCGAGGATATTGAGCCTATAGCTTCAATTTCCCGTAATAAAAATAATTAACTTATTGCTTACAAAACTTTGAACATATTACCTTGTCCTAAGGAATGATCTTGGACTTAGTCACTCCCATTCTAAAATAGTTTCTTTTCGCATCCTTTATTAAAAAGCAAAACCTTTAGAATACTATATTGGACTATTTTTAAGCATTATATATATATATATATATATATATATATATATATATATATATATATATATATATATATATATATATATATATATATATATATATATATATATATATATATATATATATATATATATATATATATAAATTTTTGGTTCATTGAATGTACGTAATCAACTTGCGTATTTTGATATATATTTCACATATTTCAATGCAGAAATAATTTTGCATTCGGTCTTTTGAAACAAAGGATCTGTACTTGTGTTTTACCCAAACGAGATTCATAAAATATCTTAAGGAAATGTTTAATACTTTTTTGCTTCCGAATTTTTAGATTTGTTCTTCTTTCTGATCAGCTGTTAACTCTCATGGTAATCTACTGGACAAAACATTGCGGTCTGGCAAATTCGTTATTCCTGATCTGAATATCAGTCACTGGTGCCACAGCTCAGCTAGTTTTATAAAAATTTGTTATCATTCTGACCATCCTTTGCATTCAGATCAAACCAGACTGTACCATCCCATACGTAGTACTAATTATGCAGTTAATTATAATAGTCTTGCCATCACAATCGCTATGTTTAATATTACCCATTACTCTATTAGTCTTATTCCAGCTGTTACCAGACTTGGAATGGTCCTCCAAATCAGGTATTTGAATCGAGGGACCAACTTCTTTAGAAGTTTTTGAAGGTTGAAAATAAATTTTTGTATAACAGGCTGTCATAGGACTCGTTTTATATTATGCATATGGCCAGTCATTTCTAATGTCGTAACTGATCTTAACATATTCTACAATATCACTTCTTTTTCTCCTTCTCACTGGGCTGTTTTTCAACAAGTATTGTAGCTTGACTACTGAATAATAATAATAATAATAATAATAATAATAATAATAATAATAATAATAATAATAATAATAATAATAATAATAATAATAATATTTGGCATTCTTTCATAGTCCCGCAAAAATATCATCCGTCACTATTGCAGGTTTAATCTTCCTTTTCCAAACTCTGCTGGTAGTGATCTTCAATATCTTTGCGACTGTTGTCATGTAGTTTCTATTGCCCCGTAGCATTCTATTCAAGATGTGAGATCTTACTGTAGCTGGAGTAATTGTAACTGGTAAGGGCTGGACCAGGTATTCTTGAACTTATATACTGTACCTTGTGTCATCTAATACACTTACTCCAACTTATATATATATATATATATATATATATATATATATATATATATATATATATATATATATATATATATATATATATATATATATATATATACATATATGTATATATATATATATATATATATATATATATATATATATATATATATATATATATATATATATATATATATATATATATATATATATATATATAAAGGAAATACAAAATTTTTCTTATTACTGATATTCAATTCCCCCAACTAGCTTTGATTTTGCAAACGAATTCTGGTCTTTTTCATGGGTGGTTCATCAAGGTTGAAAGGTGTTTATTTGTACAAATGGTGTGTTTTAGAGAAAGAATTTATATATATCGATTACAAAACTGGTGGTTCGAATCATTGCCAGTTTTGGAGTGTTGTTTATCGATTTTTTGGCACTAGAATTTAATTAAACTTTTGCATGATAATGAGAAATGTCATTCATACGTAATCCTTTTAATAAGGAATTAAGTTTGCTTGATCACCATAACTAACTGATGATTAACATATTTGATGGTTTATTGCTATCAGTATCTATCTAAGTAGCGAATTGAAAAAATAACTACATCTTCTATACCTAAGAACTACTCTCCATTTTGATAACCTATAAAGTACTTCAAGTAAATATTTTAGTGTTGGAATGTCATTACTTTTCTTATCAGCTGGGATAAGGCATAAAGAATAGTATTATATATTTTAATATATTGGAAAATTATATAACAAACTCATAGCGAGGATATTGAGCCTATAGCTTCAATTTCCCGTAATAAAAATAATTAACTTATTGCTTACAAAACTTTGAACATATTACCTTGTCCTAAGGAATGATCTTGGACTTAGTCACTCCCATTCTAAAATAGTTTCTTTTCGCATCCTTTATTAAAAAGCAAAACCTTTAGAATACTATATTGGACTATTTTTAAGCATTATATATATATATATATATATATATATATATATATATATATATATATATATATATATATATATATATATATATATATATATATAAATTTTTGGTTCATTGAATGTACGTAATCAACTTGCGTATTTTGATATATATTTCACATATTTCAATGCAGAAATAATTTTGCATTCGGTCTTTTGAAACAAAGGATCTGTACTTGTGTTTTACCCAAACGAGATTCATAAAATATCTTAAGGAAATGTTTAATACTTTTTTGCTTCCGAATTTTTAGATTTGTTCTTCTTTCTGATCAGCTGTTAACTCTCATGGTAATCTACTGGACAAAACATTGCGGTCTGGCAAATTCGTTATTCCTGATCTGAATATCAGTCACTGGTGCCACAGCTCAGCTAGTTTTATAAAAATTTGTTATCATTCTGACCATCCTTTGCATTCAGATCAAACCAGACTGTACCATCCCATACGTAGTACTAATTATGCAGTTAATTATAATAGTCTTGCCATCACAATCGCTATGTTTAATATTACCCATTACTCTATTAGTCTTATTCCAGCTGTTACCAGACTTGGAATGGTCCTCCAAATCAGGTATTTGAATCGAGGGACCAACTTCTTTAGAAGTTTTTGAAGGTTGAAAATAAATTTTTGTATAACAGGCTGTCATAGGACTCGTTTTATATTATGCATATGGCCAGTCATTTCTAATGTCGTAACTGATCTTAACATATTCTACAATATCACTTCTTTTTCTCCTTCTCACTGGGCTGTTTTTCAACAAGTATTGTAGCTTGACTACTGAATAATAATAATAATAATAATAATAATAATAATAATAATAATAATAATAATAATAATAATAATAATAATAATAATAATAATATTTGGCATTCTTTCATAGTCCCGCAAAAATATCATCCGTCACTATTGCAGGTTTAATCTTCCTTTTCCAAACTCTGCTGGTAGTGATCTTCAATATCTTTGCGACTGTTGTCATGTAGTTTCTATTGCCCCGTAGCATTCTATTCAAGATGTGAGATCTTACTGTAGCTGGAGTAATTGTAACTGGTAAGGGCTGGACCAGGTATTCTTGAACTTATATACTGTACCTTGTGTCATCTAATACACTTACTCCAACTTATATATATATATATATATATATATATATATATATATATATATATATACATATATGTATATATATATATATATATATATATATATATATATATATATATATATATATATACATATATATATATATATATCAATATATATATGTATATATATATATATATATATATATATATATATATATATATATATATATATATATATATATACATATATGTATATATATATATTATATATATATATATATATATATATATATATATATATATATGTATACATATGTGTGTATATATGTGTAAATATGTATATATATATATATATATATATATATATATAGATAGATAGATAGATATGTATATATATATATATATATATATATATATATATATATATATATATATATATACATATATATGTATATATATACATAATACAATTTTCATCGAAGGCAATTGCCTTAGTGTCGTCAATATGTTTCCTACATAAATCCTCGTATCATCTTAGCTTATTGATTGTTTTCTAATTAAATATATAAAATATTTACAAAGATCATATTAGGCCGAATAGAAAGGCAGCCAAACTTTAATAAAAAAAAAGTGAGCGGGCAGGCTTTAGAAAGGGGTAT
>NC_090742.1:115093543-115111043 GCF_036898095.1 Palaemon carinicauda
TATATACTCTATATAAATATCTCTCTTGCAAATTGATAAATGATTTCTTTCATTTATCTATTCATTCTTTCAATCACTTAATCTTTCAGCCATAAATAAAAAAGAAAATTATTATGTAAATGATAAGTATCGTTAATGGATAAAAAAATAAGAAAATACCGTATTCAAGATTGTTTTCTTCTTCCAACTTTAACTTTTAACTAATTTGATAATTACTATTTAACTACTTCTTTAAGTAACAATATGCTAGTTTACTATTCCTGCTCTGTAGTTATTTATATTTATATTTTTTTCCTTTACTCGAATTTCACTATGGAATTTATTTGTTTAAAAAAGCCAGTTTAACCATGGAATTTACCAAGACAGGACGTGGTGGCCGAAAGTTACTTCATAATGGATATTCATACGTTGTCGATAAAACTGTTAAAGCAACTACTTACTGGAGATGTGAGAGACGAAAAGAGTGCAATGCAAGAATTAGAACGATTAGTGATGTCGAACATGGACAGGCTTCAGAACATTCACATCCTCCTGACGGTGCTCATAATATAATTTTAAAATCTTTGGTTGTAATGAAGAATTCAGCAGAACAAACAGAAGAGGTAACAAGCCGCATAATTAATAAAGTCTTGGAAGAACTGCCACTCAGCATTGCTGGTTCTATACCTAAAAGAGAAACACTTGCAAGAATGGTAAGACGAGCAAGAAAGAATGAAGAAAGTGAAGACTTGGATAAGACAAGCCGTGGCGAGAATTTTCGTCTTTATGAAACCACCTCCGTTACAATTTTATCGACAGAAACTAACTTGGAATTATTATCTAAAAAACGAGCATGGTTTGCCGATGGCACATTTGACTCCGCTCCTTTAGGCAAGCAGCTTTATACTTTACATGCCATTGTTTCAAAAAATAAAACCTTCCACTGGTATATTGTATTGCTAGTAACAAAGAAGAAAAAACGTATGACGAAATTTTTGGATTTTTAAAAAGCAAAGGTGTTCAGGATCCTGATTCAATAACTGTTGATTTCGAAAGAGCAACAATAAATAGCATTAAAAAAAACTTTCCTAATACATTTTTATCAGGTTGTTTTATTCATTTTGGCCAATGTTTATGGCGAAACATCCAGTCTTGTGGTCTACAGCAGTGGTATGTTGAACCCAATAACGCACTTTTTATCAAGCAGTTACAAGCACTTGCCTTCGTTCCACCCGCAGATGTACATGAATTATTTAACGAATTGGTAAATATCTTAGATGCTGAAACGGATGAATTGTTAAGTGATTTTTTGGTTTACTTTGAAAGTACATGGTTAGGGATAATCCAGCGAGGTCGAAGGAGGAAACCACTGTTTGATGTTGATTTGTGGTCTGTTCACACTCGCGTTAATAATGATTTACCGAGAACAAACAATTCCCTTGAAGGCTGGCATCAGGCATTCAAAAAGAGAATCAACATAACGCATCCAACATTCGCCAAATTACTAAAGGTTATCAGAAATGAACAAGCATGTAATGAAATTCTAATTGAACAAGCTTTTGCAGGGATTGATATAACACGACTTAACAAGAAATACGATGCCATTAACGATAGGATAAAATCCATATTTTGTTCTTATGATAAGGATGAAGGATTAACTTTTTTACGGTCTTTAGCTCACAATTTTTAAATATTCTTTTTTTCTCTTATACATTATACTATGTAGGTTTTTAACTTTTTTTAACCCAGCCGACACATTTTATCTTTTAAATAAACACATATTGTATGTAGTATATTGTAGAAATAAAATGATTATCAAGCCTTTTACTTTTATTTCAGGCCTACGTCCTTTTGTCTTTTACAGGTGTTCTGAATAAAAAAAAAATAATCATTGATTTTCTTACTGGACTAAAGGAAAAAAAATATATATATTTGCTTATAATTACATTTAGTCGTAGCAGTATTCGGCATTTTGTCCGTTCGACTTAACGTCTGTTAGGCATTGTGTCCTTTCGGCATTATGTCTGTTTTATTTGTCTTTGCTTCCCCCCTCCCCAAGTCTTCCTTCATTTAGAGTTTTTGATACATAAAAGCTGTTGTTTCCTTTGAACGTTGCTCAAACTGTTGGCTTGCTTTGTTATTGCTTGCGTCAGTGCTTTTGAGAATTTCTGTATTACACAGTTTCAATTCTAAAGTATTTCATTGGATTTTATCATTGAATGAAGAATTATGCAAAATCATTAAATGTAAGTTTCAACAAAGTGGAATAGCAGTAATTTTTAAATCTTTATTCATTTAAATTCCTGCTTTCATGTACTTTACAGGTAACTTATGGTGACCTGGAAATCCTTTATTCTAGATAAAGTATGTACACACTCAAAAACATCATTCAAAATTTGATAAAATTCCCGGACAATTATGAAAAACACACTAATCGTGCATTTAATGATTGAAAAATTTGAATATTCAAAACTCTCAGAGATCATGTAGTATACCGGGATTCCCAGGTGTACTACATCATGACTTTAATGACATTTTAACAGATGTAATTTTTCATCCTTACATGAAATGCTGGGTGATTATTGTACGATACTTGGAAACAGAACTGCAATAGAGACTTTACTTTATCAATCATAACATAGTGTAATCAATAATAATCATAATGACAGTACGATATTAGAAAATTTAAATGGATAAAAAGTTCAATTTCTTTATTCACAGAGATGATCAAACTAGCAAATTGAAATGCTAATTAAATATCAATCATCCAATCATGAGATAGTGTAATCAGTAGTAATTATATAGCAATGACAATAGGACATTGAAACAAATTTAAATGAAGATAAAGCCTAACTTCTATAATCCTAGCGATTATCAAAATAGTAAATTGAAATGCTCATTAAACAAAGCACTGTGTGAAGTATAAATCAAATAGAATCACCAAGTGGAAACTAAAGATTGTTTAAATGCCAGCAGGTTAACCATTATCCAAGCAAAGCAAGTCCCATTGCTTATACTTTGAAAATAAACATTCGACATCTGTTTGTCCCCTTAATGAAAGGAACAATGTACGCGAGAGCAAATTAGTGTCACTTTCACGTAATGGAAACGACTCCTCCAAAGTAATATGATGTCCCTTTAGAGCCCAGAGGACAATTCACCCAACTCGTCACAGTTTCCTCTTTTATTCTCTTGGACTTTATGAGGCGTAATGCTTCAATGTTATAACATTTCTTTTTATTTTAAGGATAAAAAGAACGGCATTTTATTGTTCAGCTAATAATGGCAATACAGCAGTAATATACATACCCACAGTTATATATATATATATATATATATATATATATATATATATATATATATATATATATATATATATATATATATATATATATATATATGTATGAATGTATGTGTGTACAGCATACAACATAATTAAATAATTCATATGTATATACACCTGTATAGTATACAGTATATGTATTTATATACATAAATTCGTTTATTCTTGATATATATATATATATATATATATATATATACATATATATATGTATATATATATATAAATATATATATATATATATAAATATAAATATATATATATATATATATATATATATATATATATATATATATATATATATATATATATATATATCGATAGACAAAGTAATATCCTTATGTAACATCATTTGTTCCTTGGCAATAATAAATAGCCATCCTTTATACAATAGATTTCTATCTCAAGGTTCCCGTTCAATATGGAGGTGGTGTCCACTTGGCAAACCATATATCGGTGAGGAAATGCGCGAGGAAAACAAACGACACTCGAATTGCAGCAATGCCAGGGATTTAAGTTAACAAATGGGTTTTACTTTGTATCTGTGTAATGCAATTGTTGGGAGCGAGCAGATAAGGTACCTTCGCCGGAAAAGTTCTTTGCAATTTCAGAAATGATTACGCTATTGTTTTAATAGAAAGAACCCCCGGAGCTACCTGTTTATTTGATGGTCTGACTTTATCTGTAATGATTTTCGAGCAGTGCTTTCGTTTTTTTTTTCTACATTTTCAATCTATTTATGACTGGGTTAGATTCATTGTTCACTGAACTTCCTCACCCTCTATCTCTGTATTTGCAACTCTCTCTCTCTCTCTCTCTCTCTCTCTCTCTCTCTCTCTCTCTCTCTCTCTCTCTCTCTCTCTCTCCAATATACAAAAGTGGAAGCAATTACAGAATATTATTCCTGGCTCTTTTTTATGTAACCGAAAACGATTATATTTTTTCCTTCTCTTTCTCCTCTGCCAGAAAACTCAGGCGCCAGTAAGACTGCAAGTTTTTATCCTTATTATTTGTGTCTTTTCTAAACAGCTTCTTTGTTTATCAAGGTCTCTCCCCCATTACCTGGTTGAGATATTCGCATGTAAAATGCCACTTACCTCAAGTAGGCTAATATTATTTCACTTATACGAGAAACACTTTTGCATGTGGACAGGAATAGTGTAGTGAAATTTTTTTCTCAAGAGGCATTTAAACATCCTTCCATTGGCTGAAAAAGACTGATTTAACAGTGAACGTAAGTTTACTAAAATTATTTAGAATTATAGCTAGTCTTCTATATCAATATTTCTTATCGAATAATCCTCTTATATTTCTTCAAAACATACTGAGTTGTAATTCTGAAAATGTACCCAAACCACAATAACAACCCCCCCCCTCTCTCTCTCTCTCTCTCTCTCTCTCTCTCTCTCTCTCTCTCTCTCTCTCTCTCTCTCTAATATTTTCATAATCACAAATGTATATATTATGAATAAATTAATGAATATATTTCAAAATTTTAGATATTAAGAAGAACTGAAGTAGTGATCAAACCTGCAAATGGAGATAAAGTTGGAAGCGCGGAAATGAAAAACAGAAGTGAAATACGACAAAAAATATATTTTTGTCAGTTACTAAACAAAAAGAAAATGAAAGGAATAGGAAAGCTTCAAAAGCAAATAAGGGAAAGTAGGGACTTTAACATATATGAAATGTAAAAGAAAGCAATAAAATTTTGAAGAAAAATTAGATTTTAACTGCATTAGATATGAGCGTGAAGTAGGAGATGATGAATGGAGAAGTGTTGATTTAAAAGCTTAGGATAGGGATGACTTGCGAAATCTAATTGATGCCCTTTACCTCAATAGGCGTATGAGGAGATGATGATGATGATGATAATGATTAGTGAATGTATACGGATCTATAACAAATGTGGTGATGGATTTCAAACGGAAGATTTTGTTTCGTATTTTTTTTTTTTTTTTTTCGTAAAGAGAACTTGTATATTCTAGTCTATAAAAATCATAACGAAGATTAGGAACATTAAAATAAACATTCCGTATGTTAGTTTTTCAGAACAGACAAAGAATATTAGATTCAGATGCAAATCCTGAATAAATCGTTCTTCTTCTCCTTCTTCTTCTTCATCTTCTTCTTCTTCTTCTTCTTCTTCTTCGATCGATAAACAGATAATAAATTTTTTATGATTTTCTTTATTAATACATAATGACAAAACCCTTTGCAACCTTTTAACATTTCCTGATATACTCTTAAGGTCCATTTCTACTAGCAAACTCTCATCATTCGAATGCAGCTATTATTAATGCTCCATAATGTCCTGTCTCTCATGAGGACATCCTTCATCATGTTTTGCTCTGAAGAGGGTTAAGTCTCCTCCAGCTTTATTTACTTTGTCTTTCAGGAAAACAATGTAATACGAAGCAGTCTTACTTACCTTACCAATGGTAAGTCACTAATACTTATTGGGTATCGAGACAGAGGAAGAAATCAAAGACGGATTAAGAGAGTGAATTCCTCTTGAGTCGTACCAGGAACATATCTGAGACATGGTTTTTTGAATGGCATTTAAATCTTCATTGGCGATATATTACTTTCATGGAAATAAACTGCGCATTTGTAGGCTTAACAAGAACATGTATTTCATGCGAAAAAAAAAATACTTTTTTCATAACTGTCTTTAATGAGCGATTGAAATGATATCGTTTTATGGTCTGTCATTTGACTCCCTAATTGATCATTTTGATTATTCATTCATTGAATTAAATCTCTCGAAAACCACGAATGTGAAGAGCATAATTGATTTGTCATATGCAATAATGATTTATATTTTTGTCAATGTGTTTTACGGTGGAGAGATACTTTATTCAAAGCCCTTAAAAATCAATTGTTCTTGAATCTCAAATAAAAACAACAATTATATGATGTTCCTTTTTTTTTTTTAAATCAACTAATACCATTCTGATTCTGATGAAATTTTAAGCACTTCTGTATTGTTTACATAACTTTTTCGTCTGTACTGAACACTGTTATTCATCCCTCATTCTTTAAGATTGAAGCATTTTCCGTTTCCCAGTTACTCTCATTAGAATAATTGAAGGAGATAATAGTCATCTTATCATAAAATAAATTTGTTTTTCGACTCAAGGTAATTATGTCTATTAATTTGTGTCTTATGTTAACTTTTTTAGCTCCGATGATGGGAAACGTTATTCCCGAAAGCTTAGCAAATCAATTGTCCTAATGCTGATGTATCTGCTTTCCTTCGCCTTTCTACTAGCTTTTTAGAAGTGAAAATGTCATTATATATATATATATATATATATATATATATGTATATATATATATATATATATATATATATATATATATATATATATATATATATATATATATATATATACTCTTTCTCTCTCTCTCTCTCTCTCTCTCTCTCTCTCTCTCTCTCTCTCTCTCTCTCTCTCTCTCTCTCTCTCTCTCTCTCTCTCTATATATATATATATATATATATATATATATATATATATATATATATATATATATATTTATGTATATGTGTGTATGTATATAAGTATATGTATGCATATATGTATATATGTATATGTACGTATATATGTATATATATGTATATATGAATATACATGTGTATATGTATATATTTATACTGTAAGTATATATGTATATATATATATATATATATATATATATATATATATATATATATATATATATATATAAGCGTGTGTATGGTGTATATGTATAAATATGTATATGTGTATATATGTATATATACAGTATATATATATATATATATATATATATATATATATATATATATATATATATATATATATATATATTTATATATATTTATATATAGATATATAAATATATATATATATATATATATATATATATATATATATATATATACATATGTAAATATATATATATATTAATATACAGTATACACACATTATAAACACGTACATAAATACTTATATAAAAGAGGCCCAAAGCACAGAGTTCATCAATAAGAGTTACAAGGCCCTGAAATGCAACAGTAAAAGATGTTAATCAGGGGAAAGGATACTACTAACGTGCATAAAAGGTAGTTACAGAAGTTTTTCAGAAAAAAAAATATAACTAATATAAATAAGGCATCTGGCTTAGTGATTGATATCCTTAAAAATAATGCAATGGATAATTTTTGAAATATAAATATTAGTGAAAATGAGCAGCAAAAGAAAAAAAAGAGGCAGAAAGAGATAGACTCAAACAAGTGTTGTTACTCAACGTTTATGTAGATGGGCTTCCCTTCTAAACAATACCTCTTACTCCTTACAGCCATCGTCACCACCTTCACCTCAAGCCTCAAACTCTCCTATAAATATTTGTTTTATTTCATATATGTATTTTTTGTCATGTAGAGGTCTTAAAATGAGTGATTATTGTGGTCTGGAAAGGATCCACCTAACTCTTACCTATGAGGAAGATTGATTCTTTGTTAAATAAATCGGTGATGGAATGTCTTTCTGGAATTTAGTTCAATGTCCATGGTACCACTGTACATATGGAACTAAAACGGGCACTCGGTACAGCGCATACCTTCGCCTATATCATGTTGTAATGTATATCATAAGATAGGCAATTGAATTATGCACGTCTTAACACTAGTTTCATGCAAATCAGATGAAAATTGGCTCCGATATGGCAAAAATACGTTTTTTACTGTTTCCTGTCTTTGACCTTGAATTTTAACCCAATCACTCCGAAAATTCAATGAAATTGTCCTTGGATCATGGTCAATTATCTAACCAAATTTCATGAGTTTCGTTCAAATAATATTGGATTTATGCGAATCACAGACACACGGACAGACATATATAACCTTTGCCACGAAGTTAGATAAGGTAATAAGGTTAACTCTCAGAAGGAGGAGATTTCTCTTGTATCAACAAATATTTACTCTGAAGCAGTTAGCTCCCACCACTTTTTACAATTATAGACCACCAGGTGCCTAATTCACTTTGAGTTAAGAAACGTGCAGTAGAACTTAATATGAAGTGCTTCAACGTTTTCTCCTATTTGTATCTGAATTCTTTCAAAATTCTATTCTATAAAAATCCCTCGCATGCATTTGCAATGTAAACCTATTACTTTACACGTGAATCTACAAAAGGAAAGTCCTTTTCCTACATATGTATTGCATAGAAATATCCCACATGTATCTACAATCCAAAAACATGTATGCTGAAAACAAATCGATATTCTCCACGTGCGTTGTAATTATGCAATGCAAAAATATATGATATACAGTAGATGTATTTTTGAAAATAAATTCATTACCTGTATATGCATAGAGAAAAATCTCTTACATAATTGTAAACTATAAAGAATCACTTACATGAAAATTAAAAAAAAAAAGAAAAAAAAAAAAACAATATTTCTTTCATGTTCATTTTGAAATACTTACTTGCCCGTTTCTGCATTTCGAAAGAAAAATCTTACATCTGCTTACGAAATAAAATCCCTTACTTGCATATACATTGTGATTAAACCTAACATGCAAATTTATTAGGATAAGAAGTAGTTAATCAATTTACAACTCGCATTATAGCATTCCAGGTTGCACGAGCGTTACAAAAAGCTGGAAATAGTTTCCCTTTAATGAGTAATTGAAATCAACCATGACTTGATTTTTATCAGTTTTCGTTCTTGCACGCCTGATTAGTTTGTAGCCAACAGGAATGAATAAAAAATAGTATGGAATAAAAGAAGAGAAAAATAGTTGAAGTCAATGTTCCATATTGATCACACGCAGTATAGTTTGAGTGGTCAAAAAGAGTAATCCTTTTTTATTGGAGTCATATAAGGGATTAGATGTGATTTCAGCCATTGCTCTATTTTCGTATATATATATATATATATATATATATATATATATATATATATATATATATATATATATATATATATATATATATATATATATATATATATATATATATATATATATATATGTATATATATATATATATATATATATATATATATATATATATATATATATATATATATATATATATATATATATATATATATATATATATATATAATGTCACGTGGTCAGTGCTTGAAACCCCTTTTTTGTGGTCATGTAAAAGACCTCTGCCTGCTGGCTCGCCTGGGAATGCATGCTACCTCATCTTCCACCAGTGACAGGATTCTGTTGCCTTCTCAATCTGTGGACAAAGGGCTTTTTTGTTGTCACCTCATTGTTCTTACAGGTGGTGTGGGAAAGCTACAGCAAGGAGACGAAGGGCATCCGGATGAACATCCGGGTGGTAACAGAACGGACAACTACCACGACACCCCTAGGAAAGGTGGCACCTGCCCACGGACGCCATAATCACGTCTTACGGTGTGCCACGCTTAATCTTCAGTCCAGATGGTGCCATTGTCAGAGTAAAGGGCTCATGTCGCTCCATTGTTCAAGGACTAAAAGATAAGAACTTTGTGTAAAATTATAATTTGTCTTTAAGTAGAAAGTTAAAGTGTGAAATATTTTATATATACTTCATATCCTAACTGTATGGTCGCCCAAGAAAATTATGATGTAATATTTGTAATGTCAGAGCACTTATCACTTTGATATTAAAAACGCTTTCCAGAATTTTCATCTACTTAAAAAAGTAAGAGTTGCTCAAGAAGAAACTTGTGAATCTTTCATTTAAATACAATAATTTTGAGATACAGATTAGTCTCTCTCCTATTCCATTTCTTTAACTTTATTTTTCATTTAATTTGTCTGTACTTGACAAATTTTGGTGGCTTTGTGGTTGGATAATTTCAATGATTTAGTAAAAAAATAAATTACAACATGAGTGTACAGGGACTTAAAGATTTGTACATTGAGGTCAACGAAACTGTCGGAGGCCTCTGGCATTTCGTAAGGACATAAAGAGAACGTGTACACAGTGGAGCATCGATTGGTGCAGAGAGACCAACACAGCAGGGAGCATACCAAAACAGCCCTTCACTGGAAGATGGGTTCGAACCCTGGGTTGGAGGAAATGGTAGACACAGCGACTCTAGAGGTTTTCCACCGCTCTCGGAGTATGTCCCAATCTTTGAAGATAAAGTACCACAACGAGGGCGAAGATTTATATCGATCGAAGTGTTCCTTGCATCTGTCGAAGCAGCAACATCGGAGTGATGCTGGTTCGACCGTCAGAGAATTTGTTTTAGCAAAACAGAGAATTAGTGGAAAGGCCCATAGGAGGGTCAAAAGAGACCTTGAATTCATTGAGCCTAGGTCTTGAGAGCACCTGAAAGCACACCTACAACGGAGATTAGGCTTAGGTACCGCAAGTTTCCATCAGTACATTTGCAATTACGTTCCTGTTCGGGAGGAAGGCGAACACTTCTACGTCTTCTTCGAGCTGATAGCAGCAGACTTAGATGACTTCTTAGAGGACCATGACGCATTGGAAGGCATAAAGGACCCTTGGTTGAAGAAGGTGATGAGTACACATGTACCTGGATATGCGTGGGGTACACTGTTTCAGCCCATACCCATGCAGAGGGTGATGGACAACGTACGGATTCTAATAGAAAGCACAGAAGTCGCACGCCAGCTGCAAGGACATAGGCAACAGCAACCTTCATCGTCGTCGTCATCGTCAGGGAGCCATCCGAGAGGACATAAGAAATCATCGGGACAAGGAGCCATCCCGAAGACGAAAGTACAGAAAAAGATGCATTGTTTTAATTGCAAACAGCGGGGACACAACGCGAGCCAATGCAATGCGGACCAAACCATCCCCTCCCACCCCCCCTCCCCCCCGGGAGCAACAGCTACGCCCCAAGCAGTAGGAGGAACGACACCTGCGATGGGAACGACACCTGCGAGGGGAACGACATCATATTACCCCAATCACCCGGTGGGTTTTACGCAGGCATCCCCAGGAAGAACACCCCAGCGACACAAACACCGCCGCCTGCGTCTCGGCCGACACCGCAAGCACAAGGACGACCCACAGCGCTGCCAGTGGCGCCAAGGACAACCCAATAGGAGGAAGACCGATGACAGAACCCCAGCAACCTGATATGAAAGTCAAGTTCCCTTCAGGTATCAAAAGTTGTTTACTAGATACAGGGGCATTTGTGTCTCTAATTGTGGAAACACACATTGCTGTCAGTCAAGTGCAAAACGAGGTTCCTTTAAAATGTCAAGGTCTAGGGGGAAGAGAAGTTCTCATACATAGTTTTTGTTCACAACCTTTTGAGTTGGGAGACGAGAGACTCATTCATGATTTCTACATCGTTCTTGAGTTGGGCATTACGGGGATAGATGTCATACTTGGATCAGATGCAATCTGGTTAATAGGGTTAAATGTACTTTCATCTACTGAGGAGTTAACTGTAACCATGAGGGATCGAATCCTACCCATACGATGGACAGTTGCATCACTAGCACCCGTAATAGATCTTGTTGTTAACATAACTGATAAGTGGGACCTTCGACTTACACAAGAAGTGTGTATAGACCCTTGTGTTGCAATGGTGATTGAACAGTATGTGTGTAACGAAAATGTGAAAGAAGGGGTGGGCGTACTTATGCCGCATTTAGACTTTCAAGATAACTTGTTGCAGGACTCAATAGTGCATATACAAGAAGGGAAGGTAAGAATATTGTTCCACAATTTTGCATCGGTACCAGTGTTAATTAAAGAGAATACAGTAATTGCATGGGTAGAAATGAATGTTGATTTAGGGTTTAATGCTGCCTTTCAGCAAAGTACCTCATCAGATCATGCATGTGCATTAATAGAGTTAGGATATAGTTTAACACCTGTTCAATGTCTTTATTTTGTAGCCCAGATTTTGGAAGGATATCAAGATGTGTTTGTTTTAGAGGAAGAACCTCCGGGTTATTGTAACTTTATACCTTTCAGTATAGATTCAGGAGATAGTCCGCCTGTCGTAACGTACCTTTATACAGTACCTTTTGCATATCAGGCTGAAGTAAATAGACAGTTAGCAGAGATGAAAGAGAATGCAATAATGTCGGACTCTGATTCCCCCTGGCGATCTCCTATTGTAGTAGTAAAGAAAAAGTCTGAGGCTTTTTGCATATGTGTAGATTATCGTAAAATGAATAGCGTAACGAAAGGTGATTTGTCTCCTCTCCCCTCTATAGAGGAGATCTTGTGTAAAGTCAGGACTGACATGTTCTTTTCGTCGTTAGATCTTAAGTCTGGGTATCATCAAATAGCACTCGATCCCAAGAGTAGAGAGAAAACCGCATTTGTTGCTGGCGACCCATTGTACTCCTTTAATACTTTGCCAATTGGATTAAAGGATGCGCCCGCCCATTTTTCACTCTTAATGATGAGTGTATTTTCTGGATTAGTAGGCAATGCAGTGTTAATCTACCTTGATGACATAATAATTTTGGGAAATACTGTAGAAGAACGTATGACTAATTTTGTAAGACCTTCAAGCATTGAGACGCCATAATTTGAAGGTCAACCTAGCAAAGTGCCAGCTGTTCCAGCCAGAGGTTCAATTTCTAGGTCCCATGTTAAATAACAAGGGCGTAAGCCCGATGGAGGACAAGATAGAAGTTATTCGAACTTTCCCACAGCCCCTAACCCCTAAGCAAGTTAGTTCATTTTTACAGTTAGCAACGTATTACAGACGTTTCATTAAAGACTTCAGAAAAATATCGCGACCCTTAGATAAACATAGAAAAACAGAAAACTTTGAATGGAGTCGAGAACATGAAGATGCGTTTCAAAAGTTGAAACAAGCTTTGTCTGAAGATAGTTTCTTAGTCTTCCCTAAATTTGATCGGGAGTTCTATGTGCCATGCGATGCTAGCGATGTTGCCATTGGCGGTGTCATAGAACAGATAGATGATGACGGAGTCCTCCGTCCAGTATCGTTCGCTTCTCGAGCGTTGAAGGGCCCAGAAACCCATAATTTAGTGTTAGATAAAGAGGCACTGGCCATTAAGTGGGTGTCAGAAAGAAATCGTTATTTTCTGTTGGTACATAGAATTTGTATTAGGTCTGATCATCAACCCCTTTCGTATATTTTTAAGAAATCAGATCTATCAAGTCGTCAGGCTAGATGGATGGAAGCATTGTTAGAGTTCAACATCGTTGAATTCAAATACATACCAGGATGAACTAATGCAGTAGCGAATGCCTTATCTCGTTCTGTGGCCGCTATAACGAGGTCGATGAGTACGTCACGGGCTGAGAGGGAACACGAGTCGATGGCACTCAATGACCCCTCCCAGCTGGGAGAGACCTCAGTTGATAGGACGGAGTTTGTGTATGAATTTCTTGGGCATAGTGGAGGAATGAATGAAGTGAATGCCCAGCGTATGAATGAATCTGTCCTTGAAGCTCACGACGTCCGTGATGATGATTATGATTGGGAGATAACACAGCTGATAAAGGGACAAAATGAAGATCCTATATGGGGAAGAGTTAAGGCTCACGTTAGAGGGGAAACAGAGGAATTTCCTACTGACGTCTCGATTCCATCTAATAGATTTGTAATAGAAGACGATGTTTTGTATGTTACTGATTTGAAACAAAACGAGTTAATTTATTGAACTGTATTAGCCCCTCCTTTCATAAGAAACACTATGGCATTATGGCATTCATCGCCAGTATCCGGTCATGTGGGCGTGGCGAATACACTTAGAAGAGCCACTGATCATTTTTATTGGAAAGGCATAAACGTCGATAAAGAATTATGTAGATGCATGTCACCTTTGTCTCCTGTTCCGATCACATAGATTAAATGTACCTCCCGCTCAAGTCTGGCCTTCAGTTAAAGAGAAATGGCAACGTGTACACCTTGATTTGATAGGCCCCTTGCCTGTATCTCATGCAGGACATAAGTATATTTTTGTTCTAGTAGATGCGCGAACTAGATATATATTCGTGCAACCTTTGATTGACAAGTCTGCACATGAAGTCGCTAGAGTGCTTAGAGCTTTCATTGAACTGTTCGGTACTCCTAGAAAAAATTGTGTTAGATCACGGAACCTAATTTGTAAATGAAGTATTCAGTCGAATATCTGAATTGTATGGCATAAAGCATTCCCCTATTCTTGCGTATAGGCCTAGTTCAAATGGATTGGTAGAGTCTAAAAATCGGGTCCTAATTAGTCTGCTTAAATACCTAGTAGCAGATAACCTAAGTTCATGGTCAGATATGTTGTCTACAGCTCAGTTTGTCCAAAACACAGGATATAATAAGAGTGTTGGCGATACGCCTTATTATTTGGTTTTCGGTCAAGATCCAAATTTGCCGTATGATGTTTTCACGAAAAAGGAGAAATTACCTGTGTATATCATAGAAGATTTTCGCACTTATGTTGCCAACGTAAATAAGAGGGCTTTTGAAGTTACAAATAAGTTTTTAAAGATAGCCCAGGAGAGGAACATTCGTAGTTACAACAGGAGATTTAAAATGAAACCACATGAGATTTAGATTGGTGATCGTGTATATATAAAGCGGCTTCAGGGCAGAGAGAATAAGTTTGAATCAGCTTTTATTGGTCCATTTAGGGTAATCCATATTAACCATGATAAAATAACTGTGAAGAGCATAGCCAAAAGTAATGTATATGAGGTTCATGCCTCGATCGTTAAGATCTTGCCAGAAAATGAGAAGACGAGTTTAGACAATCGGAATGTGTCAGCAATATACCCTTTTTTGGATGCCAATGATGGATCAGCTGAGTTTCAGCACATTCCTCGAACACCCTCTTTTGCTGAGAGAGAGAGAGAGAGAGAGAGAGAGAGAGAGAGAGAGAGAGAGAGAGAGAGAAGCGACCGCCCCTTAAAAGGCAGTGAGCCTAGGCTTGGCGTCAGTTAGCCAGGATTTAGCGATGGGCTTAGGTTAAGTAATTAGCCATGGGAAGTGTCTGACTTTTTGCGGCAATGTGTTTGCTAACTGCTTGCGTGTGTGTGAACAGTGAAGTGAGAGTACGTAAATGCGTAGTCTTTGATGAGATATTTAGATTGTCTTTCACGTCTGACGTACATGTTTTGTTGATTAGTTATGATCCCGTGAAAGTTACGAGTCCACTAGTTACGATTCTTGGTCAGATTAACAGGTTAGAGAATGAATTGAAACTGTTTAGAGAAGAAGTTGCTGTGGTTAACTTAAGAGCGATTCTCGATAACGTAAAAAGTGCCCTCAGTAACTCATTGGATACTTTCGAAGACTTCGTGGTTTCAAGAAGGGATAGAAAGAAACGTGCAGTTAACTGGATTGGTGAATTGATTGGAGGTTGAAATGGACTAATTACCCGGTCGGAACTCGATCAGTTAGAGACCGCCTTGACAAAGGAAAAAAAAATACGCACGACATGATAATTAAAGTAATATCTCATACCCATATCATAGATGAGAAACTGAAGTCAGTTGTTATGGCAGTAGCTAAAGGATAGGAGGCACTAAGCATATTAGAAAAGAGGATTAATGATTTCGGGGAGAAATTAGAACAAGTCCAAAGGGGTTTGATTTATGTAGAAAGTGTTACACAATTAGCTTTTGCAGCTAGTGAGCTAACTCTACACTTAGGAAACTTGGCAAGCCAGATCCAACAAGTGGCAACCACGGGGGAAATCACATCCGACATCTTACCCCCAGGGAATTTTTGAGAATAATTAAGAAAATTCATGAGGCAGTGCCACTGTTTATTCCTCCTGTAGAGAATAATTTAGCGGAGTTCTATCGAATGTCATCCGTGACTGTTACTAAGTTGAAAGGCAAGTTTTATTTTTCCGTAGAAATACCTGTTTAGAAGGAGGATTCAGATTTTCGTTTGTATGAAGTAAAGTTAATGTGGACACAGACCGAAACAGAGGAATTCGCAACTCGAGTATCGGTTGATCTGCCATATTTTGCTGTGAACCAAAGGGACACTTGGGCTGTGACTTTGCCTAATTTAGATAGTTGTAGGATCGGGAAAGCACATGTGTTGTGTGAGCCCGTGTATGCACTTTTCGCGCCAGCGGCGCGTGTTTGTTTGTGTGATGTGTACCTGGAAGAGTCTAGCTTTGTGTATAGTTGTAGGTTCGAGGTAAAGGCTGATTTTGAAACGGAAATAGTTAATTTAGGACATCGTTGGATTGTGTCTGTGAGACAAGAATCAAAGTACAAGGTGATATGTGACTCAGGGAATAAGGTTAAAGTGTTGACCCCAGGAGTCACTGTCTTGACACATCAGGATGGGTGTTCTGTTCAAGGGGACGGGTACCGTCTTCTGACCAGAGGAGAAGGAAGAGTGAATGAGTGATAGTTAGGGACACTTCTGTGTTGAATGCTTCTGTCATCTTGCCAAGTGTGAATGTGTCTCACGTGTTAGTTCACCTTAACCTGACTAGACTCGGAACCATGTCCTTAGATCACCTCCCTTTCTATGACCAGTTCATGAATTTAAAAACATCAAATAGGACTTTAAGCGTAGACTTTTATTTAACTAGTATGTGTGTTTTTCTTGCCATCCTGATTGGACTGGGCATATGTTGTAGGGCAATAGTATGTGGTCCTGCCTGTCTCCGATGGCGGAGAGCAGAGGGGGTCAGAACAGTCATGCTGACAGATCCTCTGCCGGTAAGGGAAACTTTGGCCTTGGAAACACAAGTTCCAAGGAGGACCTCCCGCCAGGTGTCTAACGCCGGTGAAGGTCGAGGGAACATTCTTGCACAGGGTGGGGCTCCGGTGTGTCCAAATGAGTCCTCAGGTGTACCGATGAACGTACCGTCTCCGGCACGATGTGAAGATGTAACGACCTAGCTGATGTCGCCTGTAGGTTTAGTGTGCACACAGATGTTTTTTTGTTTTTATGTACTAATACTTTGGTTTGTAAACACTTTGCTAGTGTGATATAGCTATATGAGAATATTATGATTGATAACATTTATGATAATTTTTCTTTTTATGTGCGATGGCCAACCTGTACCTAATATGTATGTCTCTTTTTGCTTATGATATCTCTGTGGATCTATATGTTTCTCTTTTCCATAGGGAATGGTTTGGTTTTATGTACTGTTATTTTTTTTTGTCAGCTGTTATTATGCCATGTTTCCAATTTCAGAATCCAGGGTGGAGAGTGAGACCAAGATATGTAATGCCTCCCCTGTGA
>NC_090742.1:115123543-115128543 GCF_036898095.1 Palaemon carinicauda
CCCTTTCTTATGTGTTGGAATTATAATGTTTTCAATCCAATCACTTGGAGCTGCTTGTCCATCTACTATATCCCTGCATAAATCACACAACCATCTTTCTACCATTTCACCGCCAGCTTCAAGCAATTCCTTTGGTAGTCCATCTATTCCTGGTGCTTTCCCACTTGACATAGCTCTTAAAGCTTTTCCCACTTCTTCTATCAGGAGATCTGGCGTTTCCTGTAAGTTCCATAGGTCTCCTCTTAGTTCTGGATAATCTTCTCCAGTTACCCGTCTTCCACTTCCTTTTAGTTGTTCCTCGTAGTGCGTTTTCCAGATCTTCTCAACATCAGCCGTTGCTGATACCTTGTTGCCATCTGCATCTCTTACAGCAATTCCATTGTTTTTTCCAACCCCTTGTTAATCTGTCTACTGCGGTGAATAGCTCTCTTGAATGGCCGTTTCTGAAACATTCCTCACATGTTTTACACAGGTCTTCTATCCATTTTATTTTTGCTCTTTTGCATTTATTGTCCACTGCTCTGCACTTTTGTCTATAACTTTCTTTGTTTTCTTGGGATGGGTTTTCATTCTTTGTCTTTTTTGCTTCTCTCCTCTCTTGGCATGCATCCAAAACTTCCTCTGTGACCCACTGTTGCTTTGCTCTCCTTCTCCTTCCCAAAATACTGTCGGCTTCCTCTTTAATTATGTCTCGTCCCCGACGCCACTTTTCCTCTGTTGTCTCGAGTCCTATTAGTGGTTCAAAACGTCCTCCTACTCTTACTTTGAAGGCAGTCTTCACTTCCTCGTTCCTCAGTTTATCTAGATTATACCTGACTAGTTCTTGATTTCTTCCTCTGTCTGTCCGAAATTTAATACGGGTGTTTGAAAGTAGTAGTTCATGTGATGTTCCAAAGTCTGCTCCCCTCATCACTTTTGTTCCCATCACTGATGTTTTCCATCTCTTATTTATAAGGATATAATCAATGCAGTTCTTATGAATTCCATCTGGGTGCGTCCATGTGTATCTGTGCTGTTCTCTATGATAAAAGTAAGTATTTGTTATACACAGTTGTTTACCCTGGCAAAATTCCAACATCCTCTGTCCTCTCTCATTTCTTTCACCTAAACCGAACTTTCCCATCACATCCTCATAGCCTCTCCTGTCATTTCCGATATATATATATATATATATATATATATATATATATATATATATATATATATATATATATATATATATATATATATATATATATATAGATATATATTTATATATATATATATATATATATATATATATATATATATATATATATATATATATATATATATATATATATATATATATATATATACATAACTATATGTATATATATAAATATATATATATATATATATATATATATATATATATATATATATATATATATATATATATATATATATAATTCAAATAAGCCATATATATTAATACATTAAAGTATGGATTCTCTTAACAACATCGGGATCAGAGCCCCAGGCGGAACCGCCCAAAGACTATAATATCAGACCAGCGGGGATTTGAACCTTCGTCCAGAATATCTGTATGCCAGTGACCATACCACTCAGTCACGAAGAAAGATAAAAGTCAATGACAATTCTTCTGTACATACACCTGTCAAATTCAGGTTTTCTGTACTTAAAATTGAAATCAACCCATCTTCACCATGTAGCTAATTGGTCTTTAAGAGAATCCAGACTTTAATGTATTAATATATATGGCTTTTCTGAAATATGAAAGAAACACGTTTAAATGTGCAAATATTTATCATTAATCGAATGCCAAGTCCCAAACCTACCAATTAGCTACGATGGTGAAGATGGATTGATTTCAATTCTAAGTACAGAAAACCTGCATTTGACAGGTATATGTACAGAAGAATTGTCATTGACTTTTATCTTTCTTCTTGGCTGAGTGGTATGGTCACTGACATACAGATATCCTGGACGAGGGTTCAAATCCCCGCCGGTCCGATATTATAGTCTTTGGGCGGTTCCGCCTGGAGCTCTGATCCCGAGGTCGTTAAGGGAATCTGGACTTTAATGTATTAATATATATGGCTTATCTGAAATATGAAAGAAACACGTTTAAATGTGCAAAAATTTATCATTAATCGAATGCCAAGTCCCAAACCTACCAATTAGCTACGATGGTGAAGATGGTTTGATTTCAATACTAAGTACAGAAAACCTGTATTTGACAGGTATATGTACAGAAGAATTGTCATTGACTTTTATCTTTCTTCGTGGCTGAGTGGTATGGTCACTGGCATACAGATATCCTGGACGAGGGTTCAAATCCCCGCCGGTCCGATATTATAGTCTTTGGGCGGTTCCGCCTGGGGCTCTGATCCCGAGGTCGTTAAGAGAATCCAGACTTTAATGTATTAATATATATGGCTTATCTGAAATATGAAAGAAACACGTTTAAATGTGCAAAAGTTTATCATTAATCGAATGCCAAGTCCCAAACCTACCAATTAGCTACGATGGTGAAGATGGATTGATTTCAATTCTAAGTACAGAAAACCTGTATTTGACAGGTATATGTACAGAAGAATTGTCATTGACTTTTATCTTTCTTCGTGGCTGAGTGGTATGGTCACTGGCATACAGATATCCTGGACGAGGGTTCAAATCCCCGCCGGTCCGATATTATAGTCTTTTGGCGGTTCCGCCTGGGGCTCTGATACCGAGGTCGTTAAGAGAATCCAGACTTTAATGTATTAATATATATGGCTTATTTGAAATATGAAAGAAACACGTTTAAATGTGCAAAAATTTATCATTAATCGAATGCCAAGTCCCAAACCTACCAATTAGCTATGATGGTGAAGATGAATTGATTTCAATTCTAAGTACAGAAAACCTGTATTTGACAGGTATATGTACAGAAGAATTGTCATTAACTTTTATCTTTCTTCGTGGCTGAGTGGTATGGTCACTGGCATACAGATATCCTGGACGAGGGTTCAAATCCCCGCCGGTCCGATATTATAGTCTTAGGGCGGTTCAGCCTGGGGCTCTGATCCCGAGGTCGTTAAGAGAATCCAGACTTTAATGTATTAATATATATGGCTTATTTGAAATATGAAAGAAACACGTCTAAATGTGCAAAGATTTATCATTAATCGAATGCCAAGTCCCAAACATACCAATTAGCTACGATGGTGAAGATGGATTGATTTCAATTCTAAGTACAGAAAACCTGAATTTGACAGGTATATGTACAGAAGAATTGTCATTGACTTTTATCTTTCTTCGTGGCTGAGTGGTATGGTCACTGGCATACAGATATCCTGGACGAGGGTTCAAATCCCCGCCGGTCCGATATTATAGTCTTTGGGCGGTTCCGCCTGGGGCTCTGATCCCGAGGTCGTTAAGAGAATCCAGACTTTAATGTATTAATATATATGGCTTATTTGAAATATGAAAGAAACATGTTTAAATGTGCAAAGATTTATCATTAATCGAATGCCAAGTCCCAAACCTACCAATTAGCTATGATGGTGAAGATGGGTTGATTTCAATTCTAAGTACAGAAAACCTGAATTTGACAGGTATATGTAAAGAAGAATTGTCATTGACTTTTATCTTTCTTCGTGGCTGAGTGGTATGGTCACTGGCAGACAGATATCCTGTACGAGGGTTCAAATCCCCGCCGGTCCGATATTATAGTCTTTGGGCGGTTCCGCCTGGGGCTCTGATCCCGAGGTCTTGAAGAGAATCCAGACTTTAATGTATTGATATATATGGCTTATTTGAAATATGAAAGAAACACGTTTAAATATGCAAAAATTTATCATATATATACATATATATATATATATATATATATAACTATATATATATATATATATATATATATATATATATGTATATATATATATATATATATATATATATATATATATATATATATATATATATATATATAATATATATATATATATATATATATATATATATAATATATATATATATATATATATATATATATATATATATATATATATATATATATATATATATATATATATATATTTATATATATATATCACCAGCTGGCTCTATCCAGCGTGGTGGCCGATGTGTTAACGTCGCTGACTGGTGAATGCCAGACTGGAGTTGGAGTTCTGCTCATAATCGTTAGTTTTTATGGTCACCGCAACCTCACCATCCTTGTGAGCTGAGGATGGGGTGTTTGCGGGAGCCTATAGGTCTATCTGCTCAGTCATCAGCAGCCACTGCCTTTCCTTGGGTGGAGAGGGAGAGGGGGCTTTGGCGTTCATCATGTGTATATATGATCAGTGTCTAGGGCATTGCCCTGCTCGAAAGGGCAATGTCAGTCCCTTACCAATGCCATTCATCAGCGGCCTTTAAATCCTTTAAAACCCCAGACATGACTAAGGATATGTCTGAGGTCTTTGTCCAGCACTGGACTAGAAACGGTTGTATTTGCTGTTGTTGTTGATGTGCTAGATTATTTTTTGAAGGGAGTCTCGAGTCATTGGAGTATTAAATTTATCTTTTGATATTTATACCTCATCTTTTAGACTACTTTGATCTTAGACTTGTGACACGAGAAACATTTATTCTAATTTCAATACATTGCATTGCAATGTTTATTTTTTTTTTTTAGATGTGGTACTGTATTCCGATAATTTATTCATAAGTGTCATATGTTCACAAACATTAATCAAAGGCTGCTTAAGGATACGAGTTATTTTTCCCTTCGTCTTTCGTCACAGAATGTCTACTTGAGTCTCATTAATGTGAGAGACGCAAGAAAATGGACCTTCTTCGAAATAACTGCGAAAAGAGATATATTCTCAAGAACTACGCAACTAGCTCTAAAATCCAACCAAGCAAAGAGCATGAATCTAATAAAAGACCTCTTCACTAATATAACCTATTTACCCGCTTGATACGACGACCAGCCACCTAGAGCAGCAACCCACAAACCAGAAAACGGATCA
>NC_090742.1:115133543-115138543 GCF_036898095.1 Palaemon carinicauda
TCTGATTACAGTTCACTGATGTTAAAATGCTAGATGATTATAAATCTAACAACGATTGGGAGCAAGATGTTATACGATAGATATGGAAGCGTAAGTTTGGAAATACGCGAATTTTAAGTCGATTTCTTATATTCTAAGGTCATTTCAGTTTGCAAATCACGCTGCCTCTTTCAAGTGGAATTCTATCTGTTTGTTATTAAGAGTCTCTAAAACTTAAGCTTATGTTATGGCACGACCATCATAGCTAAGAAAACGCAGCATTGATTTCTTCAATAGTTTTTAACCCAATAAAGTCTTAAAATTTTCTTTGTTTGAGTTTTCATTACATTGCAATTCCTTGCAAAGGACCATTTGGGATTCGTAACAATTATTGCGAAACAAACAAATTACTCCATTAAAATAAGTATGAAGACAAAGGAGACAATGAAAGGAAAGTGCAATTTAAATCGGAATGAGAGGGAGCGACTGTGGGAGACGATGGAATTGAAAATGTAAATTTGAATTCAATTCAAAGATTTGCTATCCGACTTTCCTTTTAATGAAATGTTGCATTTCAAGATTTCTATTTCACATAGATTCATGAAACTGAATAATCCTTATTAGTTAATTTTTATGCAGCGTGTATACTGTATATATGTATGTATGCGCAAGATGCGGTCGTTAGCCAAAATTTACGTAGATTAAAGTCATTGGTCTTAACTTCTTTTCTATTCCCCTTTTCCGCTTCCTCGTTAAATAGTTTGTAACATGTTCAATGTACAAAAGTCATGAATTTTTTATTCCCCTTTTACCATTGTGTTATTTGACATTATCTCCATTCTTTAGCTTTTTCTTTCTTCATTAGAGCTGCATTCCATTCTATCTATCTATCTACCTATCTATCCATCTATCCATCTATCTACCTATATATATACATATATATATATATATATATATATATATATATATATATATATATATATATATATATATATATATATATATATATATATATATATATATATATATATACCTATGATATTTGCAAAACGCAAAATTACTAGTCTTCTTTAGAGAGGGAAAATTTCACTTCTACAGCATCTACAGGGGCAATTGCCTTTTCCTTTTCCGAATATACGATGCGGGTTTCCCTCCAGCAATTGAATAAACTGTTTTAATAGATTTTCTGAGCCTCTGTATATTTCAACAATTGGTTGTTTGATCAAGAAATAATGTTAGAAACTAATACTTTCGCGAATATTCGCTTACATCAGTGGAGCGTACGAGTACATATTTGCATTGAAGCATAAACAACAGATAACATTTCCATGAAATCTGTCGTTTTAGGGATGTGCTTATCGTTGCATAAATACTACTTGTTTGTGATGGTGGTTTACAGATATGTATACATTCATTGCCTCTTTTCGACCAGCAAAATTGTGGTTTTTGTGAATGTTGGCTAGAATTAGTTTTCGATGTAATATCACATTGTACAATTTCTTCAGCAATTATAGAGAGGTCACTTTGTAATTATAGGAGAAAGAAATGTGGTTAAGATTACTTATTATCTAAGGATGTATTTGTCCTTTGATGTGGATAAAGATGAAATATCATTGGTTCCTTATTTTAACTACACATTCAGTGGCGAGTGTCTTTGTTGATATAGGCACACTCACCTTTTTAAAGTGATGTACGTATATGTATTTCATCTTTCCATTTCTCTCTTTTAGTAATCAAAATTTGATAGATTTGGGATATAAAGTACTTTTTTATGTGGATGGGGTTGTAATTCTCACTGGCTTCCCTCCTCATTAGAGAGGAGACACTAATTCAAAATAAAGACCTCGGCTTCATACATTGAATGATATGATGAAGATGATATCTGCAATTTTCTACGATATCTTTGTGTGTGTGTGAATCTTGTCTGAAAGATTCATTAATGGTATACCCTCAAAGGGTCGAAACAAAGAAAAATATATGAATGCAAAATCTATCAATTGATATATATATATATATATATATATATATATATATATATATATATATATATATATATATATTTATATATATATATATATATATATATATATATATATAAATATATATATATATATATATATATATATATATATATATATATATATATGTATATATATACTGTATATATATATATATATATATATATATATATATATATATATATATATATATATATATATATATATATATATATATATGTGTGTGTGTGTGTGTGTGTGTGTGTGTGTGTGTGCATACATATATAAAGAGAGAGAGAGAGAGAGAGAGAGAGAGAGAGAGAGAGAGAGAGAGAGAGAGAGAGAGAGAGAGAGAGAGAGAGAATACGAATAATTTCTACATTTCATCTAGACATATGGCATCTATTTTATAAACACTTACATAAATGTATTAAATGCATTATGTAGTATTAAAGTCTTTTATAATTGTTTGGAAAGCTACAGAATTAACATTGCATAACCTCGTAGTGGTAATTTGAAGGATTTTAATTTCCTTGAATTTTATTAGCTTCAAGCATTTTATATTCTTTTACGGGACTCTGGTGAATTCCCGATGGGGAGAGGCCATTTTCAAGTATATTACCGTATTATTTCCATTTTGTCATTTGATTAGTCTATTTCTAGACCACTAAACATTTTACCTCATAACTAAGAATTTTTTTTTTATTTCTTAGAACACTATATCTCACGATGCCCAAAACCATGGAAAACCGAAAATAGTTAGTAAGCGGTTTGTAACAATAATGTTACAACAGGGATACCAGTCAGATCATGATGCATCGGAGACGTTTCAATAATAATATCATTTGTGAGTTCTTAGTGATAGTCGCTCTATTAGCATGGGATAATAAGGAACGCCCGTCTATGGAATAACATTAATCAGAAAAATATTTGGTTGTTAAGAGCTCGAATGCTCAGTATCATAAAGTCGTCGAAAACAATAAAATCGGTTAAACCTTATTTCTTTTTTAGAAATATTAAGAATGTTTGTCATAAAAAGACCATTTCACATACTGCTTTTGAAGGGCACTTCCCTCCAAATGCCATTTTTCCAGAGCTTTGTTCTTTTTTTTTTGGTTGGACTGGATGTCAAAATACAAAATAATATTGAAGGAAAATAATGTCTTATCTGATAGGTAACTGGCGAAAAGATCAGTCAAAAAGCTGAAATAAGTATGTGATCTATTAACCATAGCCTGTAGAGTTTTTGAAGAGCCTATTATGTTGCTGGACGCTCAAGTGTAAACGTATTATAAAAAGAATAATTTTTGCTGAAAAATAATCGCAAGAAAACATTCCCTGATTATATGATTGATACACCAAGATAGATCTTGCTTTTCCAACTAAGGTTGTAGCTTAGCCAATAATAATAATAATAATAATAATAATAATAATAATAATAATAATAATAATAATAATAATAATAATAATAATAATAATAATAATTGCTTGCCTCTTTCCGTTGCCTTATCCGTGTTTTTTCATGTCATAAAAGTCTAGATTTAGGTAGTGTCCTGTTCCTGTTCTGTGAAGCCTTTTGAAACATTGCCTCTATTCTCATAGGAATTCAGTCTTCAGCCCAAATGCTTCATTGGAGGAATTAGTTTTATTCAGGAAGATTTTAACTTGACCGATTAAAGAGGTTGCCAAATTATATTCAAAGGTTTAATACCTCAATTTTATATAGAATTTATCTATGGAGAAAGTTTGATCAGCCGGAAATCAATCTCTGCCGTATGTTAATTTGAAGCGTATTTTTCAATGATATTTGATTGATGAACTATGATATTTTAAACTGACAATGTTTTTTAATTGTATTCAAGTTTGTGGGTATTATAAAGTACAGCAAACAGATGGATTCTTTTCTTCATTTATGGTGGAGCGTTTCTGGTTTGTATTTGATGACCAAGCAATATTTTTCTCAGTTGGCGAGTTGTGATAAAAAGGCTTAATAATTCCATATGACTTATGAGTGAATGGCTTTCTCTATTCAATACACAGATGTCTAGTTATGCCATATCCCTATCATATATTGTTAATTTATTCTCATCATTTATTTATTTCCTTATTTCCTTTCCTCACTGGGCTCTTTTCCCCCTATTGGAGCTCTTGGACTTATAGCATCTTGCTTTTCCAACTAAGGTTGTAGCTTGGCTAGTAATAATAATAATAATAATAATAATAATAATAATAATAATAATAAAATGTGTGATTAGATGTGAATTGCAGTGGAAACACTGTTCAGGTATCAGCAGTATTCAGTCATGAATAATGAGTACGCACACACACAAACACACACACACACACACACACACACACACATATATATATATATATATATATATATATATATATATATATATATATATATATATATATATATATATATATATATATACATACATACATATATAAATATATATGTATGTATAACATATATAATTTATTTATTGAGTTATTAATTTATTCAATTGTATCCTAAATATACTGAAGATATTTCCCAGTAAACTTAAATTCCGCAACTATAGTAGTGAAGATAAGTCGATAAATTCCCCGACATATACAATAGATCTCAATTATCGGTTATTTGCAAAATAATTCAGGGAATAGAAGTCATTAATTTCTCGTTACTCCTCTTCTGTTTCTCTCTTCCCCATACAAAACAAGTTCGTTTAATTGAAGTATTTTCTGTGTCTAAAAAATATTTATTTGTCCATTTTTTTTTTGCTTATAATACTATAAGAATAGTATTTTCTCCTAAACTATTCTCATATTGTATTTACCTGGATATGGGATAATAGACTAAATATTGAATATGTTTTTCTTTCTAACATGATTCCATATTCAATGGATTCGAAAGCCCTATTCATTATCAATGTTTCAACGAGTAGATTATCACAATAATATAAGGCAAGATACTGATGTATTTTTTATGTTTTACCAATCAGAACATGATATTATTCATTAAGAAGAAGTTTGTGAAAG
>NC_090742.1:115151043-115158867 GCF_036898095.1 Palaemon carinicauda
ATACCATTATTTATCACATTTTAAGAAGATAATGATAATAATCATGGATAAACTTTAACAGAGTAAGATTAATGTTCTGCTGTCAGAGAAAAGAGGAAATTTTCACTTTGATAATAATTAAATGCTATAGTATCTAATATCTATTTCAAGGTTAATGAATAATTCTTCATCGATATTACTTGATTAAGCAAAACCAAATGCGTAAAAGAGGATATCTTATAGAAAATTGTCTCCTATTTCCACATGTTAGTGGCAGCTGGAATGCAGTAAAAGGTTATTCCCCCAGACATTAAAGAAAAAGAAAACTGTTATGGAAGTGGGGTAAATTCATGGCAGTAGTGGCAGAGTTAGTTGCATGGGAAAGGAATTTCGTAGGGAGTCTTTAGGGGTTAGGGGAAGGATATTGCAGATCCTGTTAATAGTAGTGTCAAGGGCTATTTGAGGTGTTATTGGCTATTGAGGGGGAACTGCCTCTCAGCAATGTATCCGCACACTTAGACAATATTGTTATCAATCTATCCCTCAAATCAGAACATGTTTTATAATTACCTCCGCCAACGAAGCTGGAAGGAGGTTATGTTCTCGACTCTGTTTGTGTGTTTGTTTGTGTGTGTGTTTGTTTGTGTGTTTATTTGTTTGTGAACAGCTCCCTGGCCACAATTTTAATTGTAGAGTATTGAAACTTAGTGAGATTAACTGCTATGTAGAAAAGCTAGAAATGATCAAATTTTGGACTGTCAAAGTCAGAAGTCAAGGTCACGGTCACGTAAAATGCCCATTTCACATTATCCGCCATAAGTGCAGCGTTGTAACAGAAACTTCAAACTTGGTTCATATTTGAGTGTATGAAAATGCACGCCAATTAATGCATTTTAATGTCAAAGGTCAAGGTCAAGGTGGAGCAAAAATTCCAGAAATAAACTGCCGCAGAGGAGGTCTGCGCTCTATTGAGTGGCCATCTAATTTAGTATGTTTTGTTTCATTTCTAAAAAATAAAGAATCAATTGAAGATATACAATCATATGTTTGATACGTACAGTTGGACACAGGAATTCCTAGCACACCTCGGTCATAAGAAGTGTACCCTGTAACACCCTTGCTGCACGGCAGGTAACCAAACAGATGCTGTAGGGAGGGATGGCAGAGGTGGTGGGCAGGGCTACACACAGGAACTCGGCGCACAGTAAGGGTGTGACAGGGTGCACTTCCTCAGAGCAAGGTGTACCAGGATTTCCTGTGTCCAAATGTACCTCCCACGGTAAGTTTGAAAAAAAAAATAAAGAAAATATATGCAAATGGAAATAAGCATCTTTCTTTAAATGCAGTAAGTCTTACCAAAAAGAGAAATGAGATCAGAAAAGCTGAAAATTTATCCAGTAAATAAAATATTTATTGCAAAGTTTAGTTGGATAACAATTTCTTGAATTTCAGTTATCAAAGAGTATTTGTCACTTCACAGTTTCGGTGTAAAAGGATGTGCTGGATCTGATCATATTTGAAAATGTCATTCAGGAATAATTGAACCCATTATTCTGATACAAAGCAGACCCTTTTTCAAGTAAACAACAATTTATACAATTAGATATTGTTCCTCTGCTACAACTAGGCACCCAAGATACATCTAAAGGTAGTTATTTAGACTCCAACATATTTATGATATAGCTTATTAATATAAAATGCAAAAAAGATTTTTTTTTTTCAGCTTTAGTGGTTATGCAAACAAGTGGTTTTTATCATTATTATTATTACTATTATTATTATTATTATTATTATTATTATTATTATTATCATTATTATTATTATTCCTAGCATACAAAGACGTGGTTTATAGTGTGGGGTTCCAGGTTGCATACAGCTTCCATAGGAATCCATCACTTTCCTCCTTATACTGTATGTGCTGGTTCAAGTATCACGCTCTTTTACACCAGTTCTTAGGCTCTATCGGCTCTTACCTTCTAGAGATTCCTTTTCAATGACTTAAGTATGGGCCCTAGCCTAAGTCATTGAAAAGGTAACTCGAGAAGGTAGTAAGCGATATATCATTATTATTATTATTATTATTATTATTATTATTATTATTATTATTTTTATTATTATTATTATTATTATTATTATTATTATTATTATTATTATTATTATTATCCTTCCTTTAATCTTAATTATTGGCCATGGCAGATAGAAACTTCAATTTAGTAAATGGTAATCTTGAAATATTTTTGACTTTTACAGATTGGCAATTTGAGGCCTCTGCCAGACTTGAAAATAAACAGTAATTGATTGTTTTGATATATAGAATAACAAGTTGATAGACATCTATCGATAATTATATAGTGAGTGTAACAGTTATTATAGAATGTAACTTAGTATTTTGCAGCATACATACTGTTAAGTGAATGATGCGTCTACTGATATATATATATATATATATATATATATATATATATATATATATATATATACATATATATATATATATATATATATATATATGTATATATATATATATATATATATATATATATATATATATATATATATATATATATATATATATATATATATATATAGAGGATTCATTTATTAGTCCGAATCTCCTCCAGTGTTGGAGTTATTTTAATATATATATATATATATATATATATATATATATATATATATATATATATATCTTTTTTTTACCCCCTATGAATTGTTTATGAACAGAAATATGTTGAGCATCATGTATTTTAATAGCGACTATCGCCATTTATGCCTTCAATAGATCTTGGCCAAAATGTAATTAACTCGCCTTGAATTTTGTTTAGGTTTTCTCTATGATATTATAAAGACTAGCATACCTGGAAGTCTCTATAAGTAATAGACTAGTAATGGATAGTTTTTCTCTGCATATTTAATGGTGGCTGGGGCATAATAACTTACGTATCGGTCAATTAAAATGTGAAGTCTATTTCAGATTGTAAGTCCATTGTTTACGTTTGGGAGACTGATGGTGAGTTATTGGGCATGTGTTGGTTTCAATTGCTTTGGGGAACTTTTTGGATTTTTACAATGACATATGTGTGAGCAGTTTTCTTTACCAAAAATGTTCTTGAATGTAGTTTTACCATCCTCACCTTATTTTCTCTTCAGTTCCAGCTTGAGCACCGTTTGGGCTGGCTGTCCCGTAAGATATTGGGCGATTAAGAGTGTATTTTTTTTAAATGAGAAGCATTCGAGTTTTGTGAAAGTTATACTTTCATCCATATGACTTGGGGACAGTGTCACTTTTCCCACCAGTTAACAGCCGACCATCAACCTTTGCCCTCCCAGATTTAAGGTAAAGTTTTACGAAAAAGATTCAGGATTTAGTGTTTCTGCGCCAGGTGTCAAATTGTTTGGGAAGCAAATACAGGGATGAAACCAAGGGTTTCGGTAAGTTATGGATACGGTGGTCTGAGGGTATGGTCCTCTAACGGGGTTAATCAAGGAAGCTACTGTTTAAGGCTGTAGTTAAGGATACGGCCTTCTAAGTTGGGTTGGATCGCAGGGAGGGGGAAACCCAATCCCCGTTTGGTAAGGATACAGTTTCTAGGTTAGGTTAGGTGGAGATGGTAGTCTAGTAGGTGATCTTGTGTTTGTTTCCCTTTTTAAGCGTGATTTTAGGTCTTAATTTTTTAAAACTATAGTACTCTACACGATTCATATATTTTTCCAACTGGTTATCTTGTGCTTATTATACGTTTGTGACGATTATTATTGCTGCAAAACACTCGTTTTGGCCATTTTCACACCCTAAAAACTCCTGTTTCCCACAGGGGTCTCGTTAATTGTTTTTATGTAAGCGGGTCCAAAACTCATAAACGGGTGGTTTGCCCCAACAAGCGTGGTCAGAAATGCATAAAAGACAAGATAGCGAGTAGGAAAATATATGGTTCGTGTATTTGGCTCAAGAGTATAGTATCACATATTTACAGGTTGAAATAAGCATTTTCTATTCCCGGGACTGATTTTGGTATTTTGATGAATTTTCCCTCTGATTGATTAATGAACTTTGTAAAAGGTGGACGAAATACTTCATTATATCAAATAGTTTTTGTTTCTGAGGTAAATTGTATTATAGCTGTAACCTCCTCTTATACGGAAATGCTATCTAAGAATGAGGCACCTTCTCGCGCTTATATCAAACGAATAATATTTATTGATATTGACGCAACTTCTAATTGCATAACGTTTTAAAGTTTTTCCTACAAGAATGTCGTTACCTTCGCTTACTTTACATTTTATTTCTATTAGATAAAATGCTAAGATAAAGTTCATGCAAAAAAAATATCAAAAAGAGTTTTTCAGTAAATGAAGTCCAACAAAAATAACTATTAGAAATATGTTTTTGAACGAATCGAGACGTGTGGAAGTCATAGAAGAAAGATTATGAATTTCTTAACTACAAGATTCTTAGGCAATCACATTTACTACTGAAACTATTTCGAATAGAAATAAACTGTTTTAATGAGGATTATCATCAAGAGTCTAATGATAAAATTGGATGTGGGAAGTATTCAAAACTTAAATTAGAAGTTTAGACCATAATATCAGTAGTACGATTTGATAGTATGTTTTTTTTTTTCTTTACACAGGTTTAATTTATACTTATCCTTGCAGACTGTGTTATATTAAAATGAGAACGACCATTTTTTCCAGGCTAAACTTTTGGAAGAATGAATAATTGATATTGTAAAGAATCTCATTGAAATTCTCGCGAAGAATCCTAAAAGAGAGGGACTAGAGTTGAGGTTTTGAGGGATAATACCAAAAAGATTACAACAGTGTGGGAGGTCACTCAGATTTAAGCTGTGTTAATATTTGCATTTATTTACCATTAGTTATTAAAGGTGATAAGAAAATTCCACAAAATGCAAAAAATTTCACCCCATTAGTCAATGGTCAATAGGATTTATCTGTATTCATTGTCTCTTCTCATATGTCAGTTTTACTCTCCGGTTCTCCCAGTCTGCCTATTATTATTATTATTATTATTATTATTATTATTATTATTATTATTATTATTATTATTATTATTATTATTAGGTAAGCTACAACCCTAGTTTGCAAAGCATGTGCTCAAAGGGGGAAAAAAACCCAGTGAGGAAAGGAAATAGATAAAATACAAGAGAAGTAATTGACTATTAAGATAATATATTTTAAGAACAGTAACAACATTGAAATAGATTTTTTATACATTAACTATAAAAAGAGATTTATGTCAACCTGTTCAACATGAAGACATTCTTTCCCTTAAATTTCTTAGCTAATGTGAATATTTTCTAGTCCCTACGTGTCATTTGATTTATATTTAAAACTCTATTGAATCACGATTGATCACGAGTTACATGGATGCCATATCTATCAGATATAATGGAATTACATTGAAAGTTAGAATGTGCTGAACTCAAATCTTCAATATAACAGCAACAGCTGGATTTAGCATCCTAGACAAATTATTGATTTCAAAGACAAATTGAAGCTTAGTTAGGTGAGAAATGACCCAGGAAATCCACTTGAAAGATAAGATTTCTGTGAAGTTCTTGGCGGTAGACTTCTGAAAAATAGTAAGGGAGAATACAGGGAAACACAATAATATTACTAATTGCAAAACGCCCATGTCGGGCATTCGCAGAACTTGGGTTCCAGTCAAACTCAAGCTCGATTGTTTCTCGTAGCGTCTGCAACCTCACCACTCTTGTGAGTTAAGGATGGGGGTGTTTGAGGTAGCCTATATGTTTACCTGCCTAGTCATCAGCATCCAATGCCTGGCCCTCCCTGTTCATATCTTGGTTTGAGAAGTTGCTGGGCGCTGATTATATGTATATATGGTCAGTCTCCATGGCATTGTCCTCTTAGCTAGGGCATTGTTATTGACCCCTGCCTCTGCCATTCAAGATCAGCTTTAAACATTCAAAGCCTTTATTAGTGTTTGGAGTGTGTTATAGATTGAAAAGAACATTTCCATTAACTACTTCGAGTCAATGAGAGAAATGTATTTTACAATAAGAGACTTATTCATCATCATCCTTCTAATGCAGAAACTTTACCAAGAATAGTAGGGGTAGATAGTTATCGTTACAGTTAAGAATATTAAATTTACGATAATGAAAAATGAAAGTGATGAATCATGTACTGTTGAAAGATAACAATAACAACTACCAAAACAACAATAATAATAATTTACGATGAAAAAAAATTGAAACTGATTTTACGATGTTTTGCTAAGCCAGTAATATTTATGCTTACTCTTCATGTTATGATATTTTTATTGCGCCTAAACTGAATTTTAATTGCAGAGTAACGTCAAAATAAATAAACACAACTATAAACCAAATTTGATTTTTTCAAGAATATTTAAGAAGTTATATAATTTCCCAGCTAGACAGCATCCTTACAAATCTGTATGATGTCCACAAAAAGCAAAACATTGACTTTCATGCCGAGTTTATCTTTAAAGGCTCCCAGCCTCCAGGCAACGCAAATTAATCTGACCAAATACGACACGGAGAGGCGTGGGAAATTAAGGGCTTTCTATCCTACCCATATCATCAGTGCCAAGACAGTGGGGGAATATAGCTAACGTAATATTTACTCCGCTTATGGATGTTATATAAGATTGATTATATTTCCTTTCAATTTGATATCGTTTGATGCCCATAATGATAAGCAAGAGAGCAAGCTTTCTTTACCTTATTCGAGGTTTCTTAATTTTTATCTCTAAAGTATTACGATTCTTCCATCTCTCCTGTACAATTATGCATACATGCATTACGAAATGAGGGAAAGCGAATTTATATTAAATTGAATTCTATGGCCTGATTTATATTTTTGAGCTGACGGTTACACAACTACAGATGATACTGTTGATGCTGATCATGTTTAGAAAACAAAAAGATTCATATTATTATTATTATTATTATTATTATTATTATTATTATTATTATTATTATTATTATTATTATTATTATTATTATTATTATTATTATTATTATTTACTAAGCTACAATCCTACTTAAAAAAAAGACAAGGACAAATAGCCCAGTAAGGTATGGAAACAAGGAAATAAATAAACTACAAGAGAAGTAATGAACAATTGAAATAAAATATCTTAAGAACAGTAACAGCATTAAAATGTTTCTTTTTTCATATATAAACTATAAAAAAATAAGAGGAAAAGAAATCAGATATATTTCTCTGCCTCAGTATAGCCACAAGCAAGAGAACTCTTTGGGTGTAGTTTATTGTTTCAAAACACATTCATGTATAAAATTCCTTACACCTGCATATTCGAATATAAAGCAGTATATCACATGAAAATATTTACTGTTATATAAATATAATTCGAAGGTAAGAATGTGAATAAAAAAGTAATATAAGCATAAAAACCTGGCTATTCTAATAAATACGTTTTCTTTTAAAATAAGGGGAAGTTCCTGTTTCGTTAAAATGCAACTCAACAACGAAAACAATAAGAAAGTGATACCAATTTTTTTGTTACAAATCCATACCCGACCCCATATTAAAATCAAAGTAATTCTTCATTTTCAACTGGACCTTATTTGGATCAAAGAAGAGGATGGAATAATATTTTTGGAGTAATTGGATATGCAAGCGAAATGAATTGCTATACATTGCATTTGTGGAAAATCTTTATTGACCAATCAGAAACTGAAGGACGGACTGACAAGCATCAAGACAAATACACCCCGCACCCCTCCCCCCAATAAAAAATATACCAGTAAATGTTTTCATGTGATATACTGCTAATCACATGGTTTAATTGACAGTCATGTATGCATAATT
>NC_090742.1:115166867-115181867 GCF_036898095.1 Palaemon carinicauda
GTCTAAACTATAATTTAAGTTTTGAATACTTCCCACATCCAATTTTATAATTAAACTCTTGATGATACTCCTCATTAAAATAGTTTATTTCTATTCGAAATAGTTTCAGTAGTAAATGTGATTAGCTAAGATTCTTGTTGTTAAGAAATTCATAATCTTCCACCTATGACTTCCACACGTCAGAATTCGTTCAAAAACAGATTTCTGATAGTTATTTTTATTGAGCTCCATTTACTGAAAAGCACTTTTTGATATTATTTCCGCATGAACTTTGTCTTAGCATTTTATATAATAGAAATAATATGTAAAGTAAGCGAAAATAACGACATTCTTGTAGGAAAAACGTAATGCAATTAGAAGTTGCGTCAGTATCAATAAAGATTATTCGTTTGATATAAGCGCAAGAAGGTGCCTCATTCTTGGATTGCATTTCCGAATAAGAGGAGGTTACAGCTATAAAACAATTTACCTCAGAAACACAAGCTATTTGATATAAAGAAGTATTTCGTCCACCTTTTACAAAGTTCATTAATCAATCAGAGGGAAAATTCATCAACAACTAAACTACCATCCCAACCTAACCTAACCTAGAAACCGTATCCATACATAACGGAGGTTGGGTTACCCCCTCCCTGCGATCCAACCCGACTTAGAATGCCGTAACCTTACCTACCATCTTAAACAGTCGCTTCCTTACTTAACCGTCTTAGAGCACCATACCCTTAAACCACCGTATCCGTAACTTACCAAAAGCCTAAGTTTCATCCCTGTACTTGCTTCCCAAACAATTTGACATCTGGCGCAGTAACACTAAATCCTGAATCTTTTTCGTAAAACTCCCTGTATATTATCGTATTTCACACAGAGATAAACACCATTATTAAAAAAATTTTACTACTCCTCAGTTCTGACAAACGTACATCCTCGGGGGTCACTATTAGAGTATCCTAATAGGTAAATTTACAATTTTCTATACCTTAAATCTGGGAGGGCGAAGGTTGATGGTCGTCTGTAAACTGGTGGGAGAAGTGACACTGCCCCATATCATATGAATGAAAGTATAACTTTCACAAAACTCGAATGCTTCTCATTTTTTAAAAATATACACTCTTATCAACCATTATCTTACGGGATAACCAGACCAAACGGTGTTCAAGCTGGAACTGAAGAGAAAATAAGGTGAGGATGGTAAAACTACATTCGAGAACATTTTTGGTAAAGAAAACTGGTCACTCATATGTCATTGTAAAAATCCAAAAAGTTCCCTAAAGCAATTGAAACCAACGCATGCCCAATAACTCACCATCAGTCTCCGAAACGTAAATAATGGACTTAGAATCTGAAATAGACTTCACATTTTAATTGACCGATACGTAATTTATTATACCCTAACCCCCATTAAATATACAGAGAAAAACTATCCATTACTAGTCCAATACTTAAAGAGATTTCCAAGTATGTTAGTCTTAATATTATCATCTAGAAAACCAAAACAAAATTCAAGGTGAGTTATTTACATTTTCGCCAAGATCTAATGAAGGCATAAATGGCAAAAGCACTATTATGATACATGATGCTTAACATATTTCTGTTTATAAACGATCCATAATGGGTAAATATATATATATATATATATATTATATATATATATATATAAAACAAAATAACTTCAATACTGGAGGAGATTCAGACTAATAAATGAATCCTCTATAATATATATATATATATATATATATATATATATATCAGCTGACACATCATTCACCGAACGGTATATATGCTGCTAAATACTAAGTTACATTCTATAATAACTGTTACGCTCATTATATAATTATCGATAGATGACTATCAACTTGTTATTTTATATATCAAAACTGTCAATTACTGTTTATTTTCAAGTCTGGCAGAGGCCTCAAATTACCAATCGTAAAAGTCGAAAATATTTCGAGATAACCATTCACTAAATGGAAGTGTCTATCTGCTATGGCTAATAATTAAGATTAAAGGAAGGGGATTGATAATAATAATAATAATAATAATAATAATAATAATAATAATAATAATAATAATAATAATAATAATAATAATAATAATAATAATAATAATAATAATAATAATAATAATAATAATATCTTGGTAGGAGACCCTCCTTCAGGCAGGTGGAATTGAAAATAATGGCTGCTTCGGCAGAATTTAATTTTAGAAAAATTGGACCTAAAATTTAATTCTGCCGAAGCAGCCATTATTTTCAATAATAATAATAATAATAATAATAATAATAATAATAATAATAATAATAATAATAATAATAATAATAATAATAATAATAATAATAATAATATCGCTTACTACCTTCTCGAGATACCTTTTCAATGACTTAGGATAGGGCCCATACTTAAGTCATTGATAAGGAATCTCTAGAAGATAAGAGCCGATAGAGCCTAAGGACTAGTGTAAAAGAGCGTGATACTTGAACCAGCACATACAGTATAGTAAGGAAAGTGATGGGATTCCTATGGAAGCTGGATGCAACCTGAAACACCCACTATAAACCACCAGTCTCCGTAGACTATGAATAATAATAATAATAATAATAACAACAACAATAATAATAATAATAATAATAATAATAATAATAATAATAATAATAATAATAATAATAATAATAATAATAATAATAATAATGATAATAATAATAATCAAAACCATCTATTTGTATAGCCACCAAAGCTGAAAAAATCTTATTTGCGTTTTATATTAATAAGCAATATCGTAAATATTTTGGAGTCTAAATAACTACCTTTAGATGTATCTTGGGTGCCTATCTGTAGCAGAGGAATAAAGTGTAATTGTATAAATTTTTGTTTACTTGAAAAAGGTCTGCCTTGTATCAGAATAATGGGTTCAATTCTTCCTGAATGACATTTTCAAATATGATCAGATCCAGCACATCCTTTTTACACTGAAACTGTAAAGTGACAAATATTCGTTGATAGCTTAAATTTAAGAAATTGTTATCCAACTAAATTTTGCAGTAGGTAATTTATTCAGCCATATACTGGATAAATTTTCAGGTTTTCTTATCTCATTTCCCTTCTTAGTAAGACTTACTGCATTTAAAGAAAGATGCTTATTTTCATTTGCATATATTTTCTTTATTTTTTTTAAACTTACCGTAGGAGGTACTGCTGGACAGAGAAAATCCTGGTACACCTCGTTCTGAGGAAGTGCACCCTGTCACACCCTTACTGTGCGCCGAGTTCCTGTGTGTAGCCCTGCCCACCACCTCTGCCATCCATCCCTACAGCATCTGTTTGGTTACCTGCCGTGCAGTAAGGGTGTGACAGGGTGCACTTTTTATGAGCGAGGTTTGTTAGGAGTTTCTGTGTGCAACTGTACGTATCAAACACATGATTGGACATCCCCAATTGATTTTTTTATTTTTTTTCGAAATGAAACAAAACATACTAAATTAGATGGTCACTCAATAGGACGCAGACCTCCTCCGCTGCAGCTTATTTATCGAACTTTTTCTCAACCTTGACCTTGACCTTTGATGTTAAGATACATTAATTGGCGTGCATTTTCATACACTCAAATATGAACCAAGTTTGAAGTCTCTGTGAAACGCTATTCAAACTTATGGCTGATAAAGGGCATTTTACGTGACCGTGACCTTGACCTCTGACTTTGACAGTCCAAAATCTGATGATTTCTAGCTTTTTACCTAGCAGTTAATCTCACTAAGTTCAATACTCTACGATTAAAATTATTCCCAGGGAGCTGTTCACAAACAAATAAAAACACACATAAACAAACACACACACAAACAAACACACAAACAGAACCAAAAACATAACCTCCTTCCAGCTTCGTTGGTGGAGTAATTCTAAAACATGTTATGATTCGAGGGATAGATTGATAATAATATTGTCTAACACGGTGGATACATTCCTGAGAGAAAGTTCCCCTTAATATCCAATAACACCTTAAATAGCCCTTGACACTGCTATTAACAGGATCTGCAATATACTTCCCCTAACCCCTCGAAACTCCTTGTAAAATCCCTTTCTCACTGCAAATAACACTGCCACTATTGCCATTAATTGACTCGACTTCCATTACAGTTTTCTTTTTCTTTTATGTCTGGAGGAATAACCTTTCACTACATTCCAGCTGCCACTAGTTTGCATTCTATCTCTTTCATTCGTTAATATGTGGAAATAAGAGACACTTTTCTATAAGATATCCTCTTTTACGTATTTGGTTTTGCTTAATCAAGTAATTTCGATGAAGAATTATTCATTAACTTTGAAATAGTTATTAAATACTGTAGCATATAATTATTATCAAAGTGAGAATATCCTCTTTTCTCTGACAGCAGACCATTAAGCTCAATCTCTTAAAGTTTATCAATGATTATTATCATTATTTTCTTCAAATGTGAAAATTATTCTATAATGAAATTTGTAAGCATATTTGTTTCATGAAACTGGTCGTCATAGGTAAAGTGGTACCATTATCTAATTCTTAAATCAATCCAAATACTATGTAGCCTTTTCTTTTATGATTTTACTTTCTATTTTGATGAATTTGCATAAGACAACAATTTTCTTACTATAATGTCATTTCTAATAATAAATAATGGTATAGTACTCGTATATCTAATTATCTTTAAAAACCCTTGTAATATGAAAAAGATATCAATCTTAATATATCTATTTCTCTATTATGGATATGTCTGTTGTATCTAGTCTTAGAGTTGACGCCCTGGCAATTATATCAATGATTAAACTGAACTTCTTTATTGGTAATATCTAGAGAAGGATATTCTCAACTGAAAACATAAAGTTATTAAAGACCACTCAAGAATGGCAGAGGCTAGGGGCAGTGACAATGACCTGGCTAGTAAGACAATGCCCTTACCTCCACCCAAGCTAGGTCCAGGGAGGGTAAGGCAATGGCTGCTGCTGAGATAGCAGGTAGACCTACAGGCTCCTCAAAACCCGAGCTCACAAGATGGTAAGGTTACAGACACTACAAGAAACAATCAAGTTTTGGTGGGACTCGAACCCCAGTACGGCGATCGCTAGACAGGAACGTTTCCAACAGGCCACCACAACAATGGTAAATCTAGTTATATCAAATTAACAGGCAAAAATTTTCAGTTAAAATAAATTCCAAACCAAATTCCAGTAGCTGAATGACATTTGCCTTCCACACAAAAGTAGAACCAAACACGCTAGAACCACGGAGGAAATTTATGAACTAAATCGCAAACATAACCCGAAAGGGAAAGCTTTACATCAGAGGCTGAATGTTGAGATGTCAAAAACATGATATAGAGGAAGCAGAGAACTCTTACATCAGAAACCCCTGGACAATTTCACTCGGTGGGAAAATGGCTCAGATGATGGCGATGCAGGATGTGTTCATTTCAGACATAGATAACGAAAACTTATATTTTAAGAGACCAGGATGTTTTGTATACGGCCGATTGGGATACAGTGCATCTATACGAGGATAAGGGAGAATAAACTCAAGCTCGTACTGATATTTTTAGAAGTTTGCTTTTTGAGGCGTTATAATCCTTTTCTTTGTAGAATCGTGTTTATGTTGTCACTCATTTTTGTTGTTGTTGTTGTTCTTTCTTTTATTCAGTTAATTCTAGGAACAAGAATATTATAATAATACGATAAACTACTTGACCTATTTAGTTCTTTAAATTCGATCTTCCAAACAATTTTGCCTGGTTATAATACATACCAAATATTTGTACCCAGAAAACTTGTTTACCGGTGCATAAACAAGAAGAGAAAACCCATTTATGCCTTCAATGTCTTGAATAATACTTTCGCAAAATACTCCCATTTACATTCTCCGGTTTGAACGCTTTATTTTCAAACAATTTTTTTCTTCTTCACTTTCTGAACTGTCAAGCCTCGAACTCTCTAAAGAAATAAACGCGCTGTATGTTTGCGTCTGTACTGTATGTGTACGCTGTATGTGTATGTTTTTGGGGCGTATTTGTGTGTACATTACCCATCTAAAGTCTGTGATCTTTCCTAATGACCTTCTGCTCTTAATCGAAATTCCCAATTAGGGTTGGCTTGTTAAATATTTGTATAGGTTATATTATTTTGTTGCTGCTGTTGTTAGTTTGAATTGGATCATTAGCATAGTTATCTGTAAACGAGTACAGGAAATTTTTGGCAATGTATAGTTTTCATTTTAGAGCCTTTAAACATAGTACATAATTTTTTTTACATCTTATCATACTTGTGTCAAAAACTCGTTATTCCTTGAATATTTTCACCTAAATTATATCTATGTAGATAAAAAGAAAAGTTTATTCTAAAATTGAAAATGTAATTTGCTCAAAAATTTAAAGGAATAAACAAACACATATATGCAAAGACTCATACACTAGCACACACAGATATATATATATATATATATATATACACATATATATATATATATATACACATATATATATATATATACACACACACACACACATATATATATATATATATATATGTGTGTGTGTGTGTGTATATATATATATATATATATACTGTATATATGTAATTATATATATATATATATATATTTACACACACACACACATATATATATATATATATATACATGCATATATATATATATATAAATATATATATATATATATATATATATATAATCTCTCAGATTGTGCATCGCTTAAATTTTAACCCATAAAAAGTTATGTCATCATGTGAATTCCCTTTTCAAGAGACTAAATTTCAATAAACTAAAATCTCTTCCTTCATATCTCTCCCCAACCATTGTTCAGACACATCAGAAAAAAAAAGAGAAAATAAAAGGATAAATTACTGTTAGTAACGCTATAGTTGCTTCATATACTGCCCACCCCGAAAAAAAAAAATAGCTGTGTTGTTATAAACAACACAATTGGATCGCAACGGATGTTTTGCTTCATTTCAACCATTCTGCGATAATAATCAAATGAAGTTTTAAATGACGTTAAATAGAATAAGAATGATATGTTTTTACATCATACTCCTATTCACTCAAAGTCGTAGATGAAGCAGAGGAAAACAAACATTGTACAAGCTTCTAATCTGTTTGGCATTATTAAAAAATTGTGTTAATTCTGAATTTATCAGTACATTATCACCACTATAAACGTATTTATTGCTTGAACAACAGAATACCCAGGGATAGCAACACATAACCTATCTCTTACATAGTATATGATGAGACGCCCTTAAGTTAGCTTTAAAACTGGGTCTTCAAATGTATGTCGCATGATACACGAGTATATATATATATATATATATATATATATATTTGTGTGTGTGTGTGTGTGTGTGTGTGAGTATGTGAGTGTATATTTGTTTTACATTATCCATGCAAAAATTACTGCTAGAATGAAATATGTGTGAAATAGGTTATCAGCTCAAAATAAATGATATGTAAATTATAGCGTTTTTATTGCACGATCACCATTTTCCCTGTACATAATAATATTAGTCTGTAAGATTTAATCATAGAACGTCTTTCTATCTATAACATCTTAAGATCCGTATACTTTGTACAGAAACTTACATGGAGCTTAGGTAGCACTGAAGTCCTGTATTGTTTTAATTATTTATGGAATATTTCAACAAAGCAGTAAGGAATAACCCGAATAAACCCCTAAAAGATTCTTGAATGATATTTCAACTTTTCCTATTTTATAGGATTTTCCAACATATCACTGCATTACTCGAAGAAAGAAATGGAAGCTTATAACGAAATTCGTTTCTATTAGGAGTGCTAGTCATAACCGGTACAATAGCTTTCATATTACTGTGGATAAAAAAAAAAAAATAGATAGATAAAATAAACAAAATGGCCTTACCGTACTTTCACTCTGGCATTCACTATCACATCTTAAAAAACAGTTTAACCTGATATTCATGTGTAAGATCGTTGAAGATTTGTTCATCAAAATTTATTGGAAAGACGGTGAATCAATTGGTGAACAGCTTTCGTCTTTAAAATAACATGACCGCCTAACCGAGAAATCTCTTAATAAGCTAAAGCAAATCTTTCATGGCACTCATCACCTTAACCCTAAATCAAAGAATTAGATTCCCAAACCAGATCATCATTAAAAAGTTGAGCCCGGAACTTGGATGTGCTAATATATATTTTAGGTATCCCAACATCACGAGAAAGGCTTTGGCAGATGTCCCCCCCCCCCCAAAAAAAAAAAAAATAAATAAATAAATAAATAAAAATGAAAAAAAAAAAAAAAAAAAAAAAAACCTGAAGGCATATCCAAATCACACCTCTCGATGATGATAAATGTAACTTCGAATTTACAGGGAAATCCATTTCACAGCCACTATATTAGTATAGACTATCGGTTTAGTTTCCTTTCATCATGTATACAAATTAGAGCGTCAGATCGACTGGAAATTTTCACGCATGGTTTTTTATAACAACTGAAGGTTCAAAGGTCATCCGATAGAATCTGCTTCATAATGTAAGATTAAAAGAGATATATACTTCGGTCGTGACCTCATGTGGCTTATTCTTTATCTGTGTATGACGTTTACTGTATGTACCGTACATATTAATTTATTACCTATCTGTCGACGGATTTGATTGTTTCCGGCACCTAACACCATGAGTATTTACATAGCTGATAAAGACTTTTAACACATGAAAAACACACAAGCACACACGCACGCACACACAAACACACACACACCACACACTTCTATATATATATATATATATATACATATATATACATATATATATATATATATATATATGTGTGTGTGTGTGTGTTGTGTTTTGTACGTGTATGTGTATGAGTATGAGAGTAAGTGCACGTGCAAAAGTGTATGTGTGTTTGCTTGCACATAGAACCGACTATTTGCGAAAAGATGCACTGTAGAGTTATACCAGCTTCATAATTCAGGTCTTGCGTGAAGTCCATTTTAACTTTAGTGTTATCAGAGGAACAAAGTGAAAGGCTTTTCAGCCAAAGAAGGTGCGATTAAACCTATTTGAAGAAGGGGCTCCAAGTCAGCAACTTGCAGCTGAGGCTGACGTCCCAAGGGATATTTTTCTCCTGACGAGAACTTTTGTGATCGTTTTTTAGCCATTTGGTCTCCCACATTGGATGGCGAATCCAGACTCAGCTTTGTTAATGTTAACCATTTTCGATTACTCTTTTTTTTATTGAAAAGTGTATAGAGGTTAAGAAAATCTGGAAACATCCTGGATATATGGTGAACTATAATTTAGCAATTCAAATGTCTTGAATGAATCTTTATAGTTCGCCCATTAGTAGAGCCTTCCCCCTCTTTAAGAAATGACTGCTGTTAAAAAATGAGTGGGGTGAAGAAATGACTTGGGTTAGGAAATGACTGGTGTTAAGAAATTACTGGGGTTACGAAATGACTGAGTTAGGAAATGACCGGGGGTTTATATATGATTATGATCAAGAAATTACTGGGTTGAAAAATGACTGGGAACCAACAAACATTGTTTCTTTTACCACCGCAAGTAATTAAAATTCCATCCGTCAATTATTTAAAGTCTATTTCCTTTGATTTTATTCAACATAAGTATTATTTTTGTATATGCTCTTCGCACTCTTCATAGGAGAATAGTTCACCAAAGTAACTGGGGCGCCACAAGGCACAAGATGAGTTTGAAGACCCAGGCTTACATGACTGAGAACTATGAAGTGGGAAGTGGGAGATGATGAATAGAGAAGAATTGATTTAAAAGCTCAAGATAGGGACGTTTGGCGATATCTAACCGAGGACCTATGCGTCAAAAGACGTGGGGTGAGATGAAGATGATAGGCTCCCTGCTGTGCGAATTTAATTAAATTTGATTACAGATTACAACAGCCTTCTCTTAAATACTTTCATATTAATTTTTCTCAGTACCAGGTTTACTACTTTTCAGCTCCGACTTATTACATAATAGAGAACGATTGCATAGTTACCAAATGGAAGGCAAATGATACTCATAGACTGTAGTATGATTACAAAACTGACTTAATTTTTAGTTTTATTTTATGGGAAATGTAAACACATGAATGACGAATGATTAAGACCTTAATGCGTCTGATAAAAATTAAGAGAGGAGAGAGAGAGAGAGAGAGGAGAGGAGAGAGAGGAGAGAGAGAGAGAGAGAGAGGAAGCACCCTGGCTCCTGTTTCGCATTATCCTTAACTGCTCTAGATAAAAAGAGAAATAAATATTTCATCAACGTTATTTTTGTTTACCTACCTATACTTTCTTTTTTTTATCAAGCCTACTTGTGTATCAACTTTCTATACCAATATTTCATGAGCAAAATCTAAATATTTCATAAAAATCTATAATGCTGTATATTATTCAACTTACAAATTGAATGATGGACACTTAATTGTAGTAAGTGGAAACTCTAAGTTTTTGTTCAATACCTACAATTATCCTTGCTTGACGCAAAGCAGACGATAATATATCCTCTTTGGCTTTCCTTTTTATCTCTTCTGTTCCAGTGGTCAGCTTTTCTTTCAGCTGTCCAACACCATTATCTTTGACTCTCTTCAATTTTCACACTTTGTCTGAAAACAGTTCCTCTTGGCTAACCTCAGCAATTGGAATCTGAGGTCTGGATAAATTGATCCCGGAAAAAAAATTATGATGATGATAACAATTATTATTATTATTATTATTATTATTATTATTATTATTATTATCATTATTATTATCATTATTATTATTATTATTATTATTATTATTATTATTATTATTATTATTATTATTTTTATGTAATACAACCATTGATACTGTTTTTATTGATGTTTTTATGCTGTTGTTATTCTTTCCTGTAATTACATCAATATATCAGCCAATTTCCAGCCCATTTCTTCAAAATTGATAATACAGGAGAGCAACAACATGCAATACATTTATCAACATGTAGGCTAATACTTACAATGGAAAACCTTTTTATTTTTTTTTTATACTGAAAACCTGCATATTTTCTGTTTGGATATACACATTTATAACGCATTTGTTAAATTGAAAGCTGAAATGGCATTTCATTGCACCAGGTAAATAAAAAATAAAAATTAAAACATAGACAAACAGACGGGAATAAAGTTTTCAATTGTTTAGTTTCACTGTGAATTAATTGCCAGCCACTATTAACACTAAAAGCTCAGCTGACAGCTACATTTAATTTCTATTTATTGAATCCAGTGACGTGTTCTTCAGCGGGGTAACATATAGCAGCATTTATAGCTGTAAATGAAGTCCCTTGAAGCACTGTGGATGTAGCCCTATAGGGTCCATATTACATCGAAACAGGCAGTGTCAGCATTGATGAATTTTTCCATAAATCCGACCATGTAATTCTGAAGGTTACAACGATCTGAGCTGCATTTTGACATGAAAGTTCGCTTCATAATTGATCGGGTGAATGGCTGATATATCTATGGCTTCGCTACTGATGAACCTGACGCAAAAGTCATGTCGTTAGAGACGAAAAATATTGTATAGGGAAAATATACTATTTATTCTGATAACGGTTTTCTTTTTTATTTTCTTTTTCTTGGGGTAGAAAGGGGGTGTTAAATCTGAAAAGGTATCATAGTAATAATAACTTGTGTTTTGTTCTATGAATAGTAACAATATACTTCTAATTAGTGATTTTCTATTATTATCTTTTCACCCTAAGAGACACAGCATTTTTCATCAAAACATAACAACACTCACGTACAATAGTTCTTATTACAATTTTACGTTCCTTTCTAGTTGTGCGTTTGATGCAGGCTGGAAGTCATTTAGGGAAAAAAAAAAACCTTTCCTATTGCTCTTGGTGATAGTTCACAAAAAAATCAAATACGATGATTTGAAGGATGAACAAATAAAAATTAAATTCTCATGAAGGTTTTCTTAACACGTTTACATTGTCAGTGGTTTCAATGTTGTATAATTTGTTGTATCTTTGAAAAAATATTGCAATGAAAAGTCTCTTATCATTTTCTTTCAATTCATATTGTCGTGTATTTTTACTTAGTAATGCTTGATTAAATTATTTGTTTGTAATCCACTAGATATCTTAGAAAAGGATAATTATTGTTCATGTTCCTGAATATTAGTTTCTATATGCTTAAGCCTGTAAAATGTCCTCACCTGATTATGACACTGGAAATAAAACCTTATTTTATCATGAATAAAGAACAAGAGGAAATAATCCGAGATATTAATTTCAAAATAATCGGAAGTATGGAAGGTGTCAAGAGACATTTTTTTTTTTTTTTTGGCCACTCACTCATTCATCAGAACTTAACATTACTTCGAGTGCACTCCTCTTAAAAATGGATAACTCCATCCATGATCGAATTTGTCATATGTTTTTTCCAACCATACACTTTTTCTTCTTTGAGTTCTCATTAAGTACTTTTCTTTTTAGAGAAAGTGGCATTTTTACTTTTCATAATCTGATTTTATTTATCAAATGGTCTCCATCCTATGCTTATCTTTTTTTTATTTACACACATACATACTCACACACACACACGCACACATACACACACACACACACACACACACAAACACACACACACACACACACACACATATATATATATATATATATACAAATATATGTATATATATATATATATATGTATATATATATATATATATATATTCATATATATGTATACACACACATATATATATATATATATATGTATATATATATGCATATATATACATACATATATATATATATATATATATGTATATATAAATATATATATATATATATATATATGTATTATATGTATATATATGTATATATACATATATATAATATATATATATATATATATATATGTATATATATATATATATATATACATATATATATATATATATATATATTACCCTTCCCATTCTGCAGCAAGTATATGTGGGATGAGGTTGCAAGTATTTCATAGGATTGGCTGAAATACTGACAGTATGTCTCTTTTCTTACTGGTAACCCAACCAAACACTGACCATTCGAAAGACGACAGGTTTAGTACATGTATTTGTAAATGTGGTATTTGCCCTTATCTAGATTTATCAATGATCAAAATAAATAGGTTTTCAAAACTGAACTTATCGAAGTAACATAATTGAAGCCACTGTTTCAAATATACTGTACTTGTACTACTGTATATAGTCAGCAAAATAGAAAGTAGAAAAAATAATGTTTATTAATTTTACATATTAATGAAAGTAGCAAATAGATTTTGTCTTACCTAACTTGAGTAATATGGCATGTAAAATTCTTATATATTTGTTTACAAGAGTTCCCTTTTCCACGTTAAATACACTTCACATGTAAGTGAAAAATGATTAGGTTTTCGTTTTTTTTTTCGACTGCAGTTCACATTACTGAAATCTTAATATGGCCTCTGGTACTCCAATATGACGGGAGAATTTTTTTTTATTGACACTCATCATTTTCTTTTACAATTTAGACTGTCAATTTAAAGCGTCAAGAGGAGGCTATATTCATAAATAGTGATATGAACGAGACAAAAACACAAAGAAATTAGTAATATGTATAGATGAAAAAAAGAAATTTAGAATTCAAATTCCTAATATGTATAGGAAGTATATTATTCCTTTCATCATAATTTAAAAAAAAGAATATATATATATATATATATATATATATATATTTATATATATATATATATATATATATAATGGATATAATATGTTCAATGTAGTGACAAGGACAGTAAATTTTTATATTCGTAAAGAAAATAAAAAAAATATTATTATAAAACTGCTGTCGCAACGCAGAAGACTAAAAAACACTCTAAGTGAGATTATCACGAAAATCACTGAACAATTAAAACAAGAATTTCATCTCATTAAAGGCCACGAGTAATGCCAGAAAGTTGTCAGTCATTTTTGCTTGCTAGGAGGTAAGGAGCTTGCAAGCGCTTCTGCAGTCTTGTTCTTTAAAAATTTGAATGACAACAAATTCTCAGAAAGAAGAGAAAGACGTCCTCGTTGGGTATATATACAACTCTGCAATACCACTAATGAGATTCCATGAATAATCTATGTGAAATATAGCAAGCATTTTTAATGGAGATGCATACACTACAAAATGCATTCCTTAAATTTGAAGGATTTAGAAGATTTTATTTTTTATTTCATTATCATAGTAGCATTACTATAATTTAATTAATGAACAAAAATTATACTGGAAAATAGTCAATTTAGATACGTTGATCGCCTAATTATATTTCTTCGCGAGAAACATCAATTTGAATAATTTTAAACTTTAAACTGTAAAGCGGTTAATTTAAGCAAGAGAACTAATAATATTCATACATACCCATTTCCATGCAAATAGAATTATGTTAATCTTAACGATATTCATCGTAATTCATACTGTAAAACACGATGTTCAATTTCCCAGCGTCTCCAGTGCCTGCAAGTAATATATTCCACAAAGTTTCACCCTTTTGAAATTCCCTCTTTTTGTTACTGCCATTAAGGAGGACCTTCAACGAGACCTCACAGACTCCAGGGACGTCACCTTCCACATAATTTCTGCAGGATGAATGTTCTCGAGGTCGTCGTTCCAGCCGGTTTGCTTGCGCAAATAAATCCTGGAACAAAAGAGGGCAATGTTTATGCAGCAGTAGAAACACAAATTATTTTGGCTGTTCTATTACGTTTTGGTGTTCTGATCGTTTTAAACATATTTTTCATGTAAAGATAAAAGAGAAAATTAATTAGATATATCTATGTATCGCTTATAAAAACAGTAATGAAATGAAGAGAGAGAGAGAGGTGATAAAGATTATATCAATATTATTTATAAAAACAGTAATGATATCTTCAAAAGTGATAGGGATCCAACTCCACAATTTGTGGTAAGTTCATACATCTTTGCTGTCTACAATAATGC
>NC_090742.1:115186867-115216867 GCF_036898095.1 Palaemon carinicauda
AGGCCTCTCTCTCTCTCTCTCTCTCTCTCTCTCTCTCTCTCTCTCTCTCACATGCACACACATAATGAAACCAGACTTTTCTAATCTTTAATAAATATTCAGGTTTTGAATGGTTTCGCTCCCGTAGAGTGAGGATTACCTCGTCGGGGCCCTCACGTTTTGATGGTACATTATGATGAAGGACAGAGACTTCTGTCACCTAATCTTATTATCATTATATTATTATTATCCTAATTATTATTATTACCTGCTAAGCTACAAATCAAGTTGGAAAAGAAGGATTCTATAAGACCAAGGACTCCAACAGGGAAAATATTTAATTAAGGAAAGCAAATTAGGAAACATAGAATGGTGTGCCTGCGTTGCAACCCTCAACGGTCAGCTAATAATCAGGTACCAATTTATCTGCTTTGGTGAATAGAAGCCTTCTCAATTTCCTAATGCAACGATTTTTTCCTTCTAAACGTCGGGTACTCGAACTTGACACTAACCTTGCTAATTCTGACATTACCGAAAGCGCCAAGAGAGAGAGAGAGAGAGAGAGAGAGAGAGAGAGAGAGAGAGAGGATATACAACGATATGAAAGAATACTAAAAGTAATAAGCAAAAGGAGGACCTCAGATAAAGATCCACAAATGGTATGAGAGTTAGGCGTCACTGTCATGCTTTTTATTATCAGACGTGATGGCATTAACATAGAAATGAAAATTTTGAATAAGATGTCGCTTGCTGTCATTGAATATAATCTTCATATATCCTTTCTTGCTTGAACATATGCAAATTTCTTTAATTTTCCACAGACATTAGCATCAATAACTCAAGCGAGTGATGTTTAATGATATTTTAAATACTAGCAAAAGTTAGAACCAAACAGGCTCCATATTTCTAATATGATATAATGTAGTGGCAGTTGAAAAGAAGTAAAGCAGAACATCATTAGTATGGGGTTTATTTGTAATTCAGACTTACTTATGATAATTAATAAGATTATTAATTGAAGATATGAATTCCGTGAAGAGTAGTCAAATAATAGGACTCATATCCTTCAATTCCAAATATACCAATCATGAAGCACTTACTCATCCAAAATTGTTTTCCAAGTAGATAATTTATCTTATGACATCTCGATAGACGTAACTGTAAACATTAACATCAAATATGAATAACACAAATTTAGAAATTAGACATTTCCTCGTTGTTATATTAAAGGAACTAAAGTTTTTCCATTATATGGAGTTATAGAGGGAAAACATTGGTTTATAAAAAAAAATATTTTTTACAATTTTACTTTGTCTGAATTTTGGTAAGTTAAAAATGTATCATCCACATATCGACGGGAAAATGAAGGTTTAAATTCTACAGGACAATCACTCATTAATTTCCCCCTCACAATAACAGGCAAATACATTATATGAAGTTTCACAGGCAAGAATTTTACTAAAATCATTCTTTATAATCCAGTTATACAGTTTGTAGGTATAATTTACAGTTAAAATTTAGTAATTAAAACAGTCAGTAAGAAAAAAATTATGTATCCTTTCCGTACTTTGGTTCATGTTTCGAAGACACTAAGAACAGAGGTTATAAGTGTTGTGGGGAAGTGTTATCCCTATACAGATTTAAAACTTATATTTAGAAGCAAGCACTCAGTCGTCCAATTTTTTTAATATAAGGAAAGCCTAACTACTCCCCTTGAGTTCTGGTGTCAATTACACTTATCAATGAGCACTCTGTAATAAGTACTACACTGGAAGCACGTCTAAGCAGCTTCAGTATAGTATTTCGGAGCACATGGGGAGACGGAAACAAACTAAAATACTTAATAAGTAAAGGTACCCTGACACTTGCACGAACTTTTGCCATGAATTTGTCATGGCCAGTCGTGACACTTTTTGGCGCGAACTGGAAGATAAAAAAAAAAAATAAATTACCTCAGAATCACAGCTGACCTTTCCACATTGACACGAACTGGCACAACAAGTTCACGACGAGTTCACGTATAGTTTGCGCATAATTTGCACACTTCCCGCATCGTCCCGACGAGTTCAGGAACAGTTCGTTCATAGTTCACGACACGGTCACAGAATTTTGTCGTGACCAAAATTTTGAACATATAAAAATTCTCGTCATGACATGTCATGATGTTACGACGGGTTTACGAACACTTCACGCCAGTTCACGACGAGTTCACGCCAGTTCACGACTCGAGTCGCGAAAATGCATGCCACAAATTCTTGCAAGTGTCAGCCTGGCTTAAGAAACCAATTTTGGCTATTGATGGCCATTCATTTAAATCTGGTCCTACAATTTCGATTAGAAATTTGAAAATCACTGAGAGATAGTTATGTCAACCTACTGAAAACCTTGGATTCTTTGTATATTTTTAAGATAAAACACATTTTGAAAGAGGGCTTACCTGTTCAGTTGCCGGTGACCCATTAATCCATTTTCGGGCCTGTGGGTTGCTGCTCTAGGTAGCTGGTCGTCGTATCAGCGTGGTAACTAGATTATATTATTCATGAGGTCTTCTATTAATTTTATGCTCTTTGGTTGGTTTGATTTTAGAGCTAGTTATGTAGTTCTTGGTAGTGTATCTTCCTAATTATCTATTTATGAGGGCTATTATCAATTTTACATCACAACAATTATATATATATATATATATATATATATATATATATATATATATATATATATATATATATATATATATGTATATATATATATGTGTGTGTTTGGGTGTGTAAATATATGTGTACCTTTGGTCATGGACTCTTTAGCTATGGTAAGCAGTTCTTCTGGAGAAGGACACTCCAAAGTCAAACTATGTTCTCTAGTCTTGGGTAGTGCCACAGCCTCTGTACCAAGGTCTTCCACTGTCGTGATGTAGAGTACGCTTGCTTGAGGGTACACTTGCGCATGCTATTCTATCTCATTTCTCTCCTTATTATTTAAAGTTTTTATGGATTATACATGAAGATATATTTTAATGATATTGCTATTCTTAGAAAATTCTGTTTTAATTGTTTATTACTTGTCGTTTACTTATTTCCTTTTTTCCTTATCCACTAGGTTATTTCTCCCAGTTGTAGCATTTGGCATAGAGCATCCTGCTTATTCAACAAGGTTGAAATAATGATAATAATGATAATGATATAAGACATTTGTCCGTAAATTAATGAAACACATTTTTTAAACTTTGGTTGCGCCTGGTGTGTTACCTAATCAAAAGAGTGGAATGTGATATAGGGATATGGACCAGTTAGAATAATTAGGTTTTTGTGATATAAATTGACGCTGTATCTAAGCAGGCTCGTTTCAATCTGAAATGCAGTCATTCATCGAGCAACGTTGTGCAGCTGTGCTATCATTTTTTGCTGCTGCAAATGATTAATTTTGCATACGAACGACTTGCAGTACCAAGGAAACAAGTCTACTAATGGCATAAAGGATTTCCATAATGGTTGTAAAAATGTTGAAGATGAACCAATGAAAATGTTGCCCGTGTCAAGACTGTACAAGACACTAACAAGTTGATCAATATCGAACCAATAACCGATGAAAAAAAAAAAAAAAAAAAGTGTTGTCCAAAGAATTTTTTACCAAGAACTTGACTAAGGGATACAAAGAAACTTCTATTATTCAAGATACGGTTTTTCTACCAAATTAACAATATTCAATTCTTTTTAGTTGAGGCAGATTTGCACCGACTCGCAGGGGTGACCTTTTAGCTTGGAAAAGTTTCCTGATGGATGACTGGTTGGACAGATAATTCTAACCAATCAGATAGCAGGAAACTTTTCCGAGCTAAAAAGGAACCGTTGCGAGTCAGTGCAAATGCGCATCATTAAAAAAAATTTAGTATAGGTAAATATGAATGATTTCAATTATGGGCGATCAAGTAGGTTCCCAGAACAAAAGGCTGTGAGTGGCCCGTGCAGCATCACACAAACCGAAAAGAGCACCTATAAACCATTCTATAGTGAAATCCAGGTTGATTATGTTTTTCAATGCAAATGATGTCTACAAAGAGTTTTTATCTCAAGGGACATATGTTAACCAAAGGTATTACCCAGGAATACTAGAGCCTTTAAGAAATCTGAGTTTTCTACGTTTCCCCTGAGATTGCCACTTCTGGATCCTTCACGACGACAGTGCTCCATATCAACGATTTTTTTGGCCAAGAAATCAATTGCAACGCTTTAAACCCAGCTTATAGTCCACATCTGCCCAAGGAGAGTCTTTAGTTTCCTCAAAACTGAAATTTCACTTCGAAGGATCTCAGTTTGGGAGATTTGAGGACGGACAAAGAGCTGTGACTACCAGTCTTCCCAAAATTTCGAAAAATAACTTTCACGAATATCATGGAGAATGGAATAACCAGATGGAAACGCTCTATGAATTTCACGGGATGCCAATTTTAGGAGATGATATTCCTTAGTAAAAAAATTTCTAATTCAGCTTTCATTACATTTGGGGGACACCTTGGTTTTATATATATATATATATATATATATATATATATATATATATATATATATATATATATATATATATATATATATATATATATATATATATACTATATATATATATATAATATATATAATATATAATAAAATTTATATATACATATATATATATATATATATATATATATACATATATATATATTATATATATATATATATATATAGTATATATATATATATAATATATATATATACATATATATATATATAATATAATTTATATATATATATTATTATATATACATATATACATATATATATATATATATATATATATATATATATATATATATATATATATATATATACTATATATATATATATAATATATATATATATATATATAAATATATATATAAGTATGGAGACAGAGCAATTACTCAAGCATAAACGTATTGGAGTAAGGAGACGCGTTCTGTTTTTTTTCCCATTCATTTATTTGCGCCGACGTTTCGTATCAGCTTGATACATTTTCCAGGCTGAAACGATTACATCGGTATGCACCAGGAGGCTGCTAAAAGTCCGAATTTCCTCTCATCAGGGAATTAGCTATAGAACGGGTTGTCGACTATCAATCCAGAACAATCTAACATGAAGAAATCACAGTAAAAGTTGCAAAACACACATAGATACCGTCATTTTAATATAATAGGAAAAACCCGACATATAGACGAACTAACCACCCTTGAATCAATAATGATTAAGCTAACTGTACCTTCTCTTAACCACCAGTCGTCTTCCACCCAATTGTTTATTGTCTAATTACCTGTTGTTTTGTTTATACTCCCTTCCATAACAATTTTTCATGTCAGTTCTCCTTACGCTACCCGTTGTGGGTAGGTGTCTTGTTCGTTTTATTATTATTGTTATTATTATTATTATTACTATTCTATTATTATTTATATTATCATTATTATTATATATCTTTCTATTATTATTATTATTATTTATAATTATTATTTGAATTAATTTGTTTTCTCTATATTCGCTCCAAGCCCTTTCACTGTTATTCTGTGTTTCTGTTTTTACTCTGTTTTTATTCTTAATTTATTAAAAAGCTTTTTAATTTTGGTGTTGGTAAACGTTGTGTGTATCTTTTTACTTATACACAATTAACTTGTAATCGTTTCAGCCTGGAAAATGTATCAAGCTGATACGAAACGTCGGCGCAAATAAATGAATGGAAAAAAACAGAACGCAGTCTCCTTACTCCAATATGTATATATATAGTATATATATATATATATATATTATATATATATATATATATTTATATATATATATTATTACTTACTGAGGTAGTACCCTAGTTAGAAAAGAAGGAAAACACTTCGGTCATATATAAAATATGAAACGAGACAGATATGCTGTATGCATAATATATATATATATATATATATATATATATATATATATATATATATATATATATATATATATATATATATATATGCGGACATCTATACATACACACACACACACACACACATATATATATATAATATATATATATAATATATATATATATATATATAATATATATATATATTATATATATATATATAAATATATATATATGTGTGTGTGTGTGTGTGTGTGTGTGTGTGTGGTGTGTGTGTGTGTGTATAAAGAGAGAGAGAGAGAGAGAGAGAGAGGAGAGAGAGAGAGAGAGAGAGAGAGAGAGAGAGAGAGAAGAGAGAGAGAGAGAGAGAGAGAGAGATGAAAACATTTAATAAAAAAATGTCCTTTGAGACGTCCCCGCAAAAAATTTAATAGTTACATTTAGGTGACTGTATATACACATCATCTAATAAAACAGAACACGTTTGCATTTGATATTTCTTTCCCTTCAGGATCGGATCCTACCTTTGCAATCCTTCGTGAGTATGCTTCCATTAGATTAATATGTCCCCAGGAGAAATCAGACAAGTCTTCTCTTCCATAAGTTTTCCATTCTCTGCCTACTTTTTTTTGCCGCTGTCGATCCGAACCGAAAGCATTTACTGCGGAAATTTTCAAGTTTAAAGTCCCCGCAGGCAAATCCTTTTCACCTAAGAAAAAGGCTTGGCTTTTTTTCTTTTTGAGATTTATTGATTTTGTCCGACTTCCAATTCTGCGATTTCGAGTCTTGGTTTATGCTACATGATTCGTAGATTTATTATATACGAGAAAATTTCTTTAGTTTCATTTCGGTATATTTCAATTTCGTTTCCATTTCACAAATTCAAAATTAAATCTAGTTCCTACAAAATACGTTTTGATTTGAAATTCCTTAGATTTGCAATATGTATTTGGATAAACAAGTGGCAACTGGAATAACCATCATGCAACGCATTATTAAGTAACGATTTTGAGAATTGCGATGGCTATTAGTATAGTAAGGATGATGCAAACATGAACCCCAAGTTAGTAATAAAATTATGCTGAACCAAAAATAATGACCGCAGAAAATGCAATAATAATAACAACAACAACAACAATAATAATAATAATAATAATAATAATATAATAATAATAATAAAAATAATAATAATAATAATAATAATAATAATAATAATAATAATAATATTGATAATAATAATAATAATAATAATATTTTTTAAAAGATAATAAACAATAGACAATATAGATCTGTATTAGCCAGCAGTTCTTTCCACATTTTTAATCCAAAATGAAGAAAACATATTAAGAAAACAAAAATGTCTATCTTTTTTAGTAGGTGTCACCTCTTAAAGCTATCATGAATTTGTGAATCCTATTCATTATTAATAATAGCCAACATGCAACAATAGTTTTAGAAGTAAATTGCTACACAGCTTAAGGTCCTAATAGAGAAATAAGGACTGAGAAAAAAGTGAAAGTGAAAATTTAACTGTAGTATAGAAATAGCGTGGAAAAATAATATATGAAAATAGATAGCAAACTTCAATAGATAAATAATACTTATAAACTTATTAAAACAAATTTATGTCAATCCTGCTTAACAGGAAAAACATTTAAAGGCTTTAAGGCAGATCACGAATGGCAAACGCGAGGGACAGTAATATTGCCTGACTAGCAGGACAATGCCCTAGAGAACAATTATATGTAGCGTACGTATTTTCAGCGCCCAAGCTTCTTTCCAACTAAGCTAAGACTAGAAGGGCCAGGCAATAGGCTGCTGAAGACTCAGGCAGGTAGACCTAGGGGCTCCCCGAACGCCCCCCCCCCCCCCCCCAAGGATGGTGAGGTTGCCGATACTAAAAGAAACTTTGGAGATTGAGCGGAACTTGAACCCGATCAGGCAAATTACCAGACAGAGACGTTTCCAATATATCACCACAGCTTGAGTGATTCAGCTTTAATATTTAACTGGGTAGATCATTACATAATTTGCTCAAATAAGGATTAAAGACTTCTGAAAGGATACGGAAAGAGTGCTGCATATGACTGCATAATTTGCACAATATTGAGGAGCGCATACAGTAGTCTGGGAAGATCTAAATGCAAAGGTTGCAATTGATTATGAAGAATAATTACTACTGTTATTTAACTATTACTAGAATTACTTAAGAAAAAGATCAATTATATGAGGTTAGTAAGGGAGGTGTTTTATCATAAAATTTTATTGGAATAGTAGTAGTAGTAGTAGTAGTAGTAGTAGTAGTAGTAGTAGTAGTAGTAGTTGTTGTTGTTGTTGTTACTGTTGGTGGTGTTGTTGTTGTTGTTGTTGGTGGTGGTGATGGTAGTATTGTTCTTGCTGTTGTTGTTGTGTATGGCAATAATAAAGTTTTATAAAATCATCCAAAATCATACAGATGTATTCTTCCGCTTGTTTTTCTTGAGGGAAAAAAATGACGTTCTGGCTTTCACGCTCCTTTGAAATTCTGGCCGCAGCCGGAAAATCAACCAAAAGCCAATACTTGAAAAACAAATATGACCGGGGACACGTAAGGAAAAACAAAAAATTTTTACACATAAAACTGAAATATTAGTACCAATCAAAGGAAGAGAGAGAGAGAGAGAGAGAGAGAGGAGAGAGAGAGAGAGAGAGAAGAGAGGAGAGAGAGAGAGAGAGAGAGAGAGAGAGATCAATACCTACCAAACCATGCTGGGAGGGTAATTCAGGGTAGTTCATTTGATCCCGTTAGCATATTAACAAAGCTTAGTGGGTAATCTAGGATGCTGATGCTTGCAGACTCCGTTGGTAGTTTTATGGTCCCCGACAATCTTACCTTTCTTGCTACAACGAATGTTATCTGGTGGGTATAGATGACATCAGTTTCGAATTAAAGACGCTCGAAATGTGTAAGAAAGGAAGGATGTTTCACAGTTCATATACCTCACACATATATCCCATCTGTACTGAACACATGCAGTACACACACACACACACACACACACACACATATACATATATATATATATATATATATATATACTATATATATATATATATATATATTATATATATATATATATATATTCAAATAAGCCATATATTCTAATACAAAATGTCTGTATTTCTTACCGACCTCGGGATCAGAGCCCCCAGTCGGAACCACTGTAAGACAAAAGCATCTGACTGGCTTATTTGAATATGATAAAGCACGTCTAAGTATGCAAAATACATCATATTATATATATATATATATATATATATATATATATATATATATATATATATATATATATATATATATATATTATATATTTATATATATATTATAGAATATATATATATATATATATATAAATATATTAATATATATTATATATATATATATATATATATATATATATTATTTATATATATATATATATATATATATATATATATATATATATATATATATATATATATATTCATATATATATATTTATATATATATATATATATATATATATATATATATATATATATATTATATATATATATATATATATATATATATATATATATATATATATATATATATATATATATATATATGTGTGTGTGTGTGTGTGTGTGTGTGTGTATGTGTGTGTGGGTGTGTACATTAATGTAAGAGAATAAATATAAATGTTGTCGGGGAATTGAATTTAGAAAATACATTGAATTGGATGGGACGATAAATAAATAAGTGACACTAACAGCTAAGTTACTAGATCTGAATAGAAGAATAAAAATAGTAAAAACAAGGCTGCTACATTGAACAATAACTGGTAAATGCAAAGTGTTATAAGCTGTTGACCTACTGAATACCTTTGAAGCAAATTATCAGTTATTAAATTCAACGATTTCATTTACCCCTAAAATCCCAATTCTGTATAATCCTACTTAGGGAAACAAAGATCTTATGACAATCCTTCCTCTGGGAGCTGAGAATTGCTCTTTAAGAGAATAAATCGTAATCAAACAGACACCTGTCTGTTCCAAAATTCTCTTTCTGTGCCAATGGTAATTGTATTTCATTTATTTCTGGTTAATCAATGAACAACGACTGAGTCAAGGTCCTTTGTGACTATGGCATAAATGGATTTGTAGGGAACAAATTGAAATGTTCTTTAAGAAAATTGATTTCAAGAATTTTTTTTTTTTTTTTTTTTTTTACTTTTCTTGAACTATATGGCTTATATGGGCCTCTTTGGCAGAGTGAATACCTTTCTCAGATGAAATTTTTCATTCACAATTTTATCAGAAATTTTACAACACAATATCAAGAGTATAGTTTCCAGCAAAATTACACGAGACGGACTTTACATTCAAAAGAGTTTCAAATTTTAACAAATATTTTATGGCTTATTCATCGGATTATATAAATTTTGATGAAAAGCTGAGACTATATAATCCTTACATTGTGCAGCCTTCTTGCGAAAAAAAAAAAATACTTTCATAGTTAATAAGAAAATTTAATATTCAATATATGCGAGGCGAATGATATACTCAAAAGATTTACCTTATAAGAAAGTATCCTTCACATACATTTGGAAAATTTAAAAACAAAATATTTTAGAAAAGGTGGAGGATTAGCTTTCTAAGCCATAAAGCCCGAAAAAAAAATCTCCATTGCAGCTCCGTTTACTTGATTATACATAACGCCATTAAGAACGAAAAGACATCGGCGGTGGCTAATTTAGAGACGAAAACCTGAGTTCTCTGATCTACATCTTGCTAATTGATTTTACTAAATTAATCTTTGTGAAATGGATCTGTTGGTCTCAGTGACATAAATCTCATTAAATTTTGTCTGTGACATTTTATAAACACCGGAATCAGACTGATTCGGCCATACTTATGAATACAAGACTGTCAAATAAACCGGGTGATTAGTTTTGGGATATTCAGTGATGTTTTTGATCGTTTGAACTAATGGAAGCTTTATTTTACAGTTAAATCTTTTTGTTTATTATTTGCAGCACCTTTGTCGTTCGCATATTGATTTGCTTTGTTTATGGATTTTACCGATGACACATGCAGCGGAGTTACTGAGTCAGATGTTGACGAAGGGTTTTCTATTTTTTTCCAGGGATTCTTCCAAAACTCCGGAGCCAGACGAAAAGGAAATATTGGAAACGAAACCAAAGTGAATTGACGTGAGCCCCAGTTCGTTAAGGCATTGTTTAACAAACAATACAGAATCGAGAACAACAACAACAACAATAACAAAAAACATAACAATCTTTAGTAAAGGGAGGAAAACATGTCAGGCACAGTTTCCTCTTACTGTTTTCCGCAGAATATATGACAATCACAGAAATGGAAACTTCACTTATGCGTGTGCATAGTGAACATCGAAAACGTTTATACTCTTATCAAACAGTAATAGAAAAATCGCCGTAGTTTCGGAATAAGTAAAGCGTGTTATCCAATTAGATAACATGAAGTAGTTGCAAGTGTTTGATTTTTAGACATGAATACTGTTCAGTTTCGTAGACAAAAATATTTTGATTTTGTAGACATAGATACCGTTAGATTTAATGGATTTAAAAACTATTTGATTTCAATGACATAAGTTCTATCTGGTTTTGTAGACAGAAATGCTATTTCATGAGATACACATAACCTATTTCATTTCTGGAAACTTCAAATCTATTGCTTTTATAAAATGTCTCTTTTATGGATACTTTTTTTTCTCACGTGTATTCATAACCAAACAAGCTACAAATTTTATATAATTGTTAAAGAACATGTGCTCAACATGTAGAAATGAGTGAATACAGAACATCAGAATCATACTGCAATGGCTTATAAAAAAAAAAAACCCTCATCAAAGTTTAGTTTAAACTCCAACCCAAACACTACTATTCTGCCTCAGTTCGCTTTGGGTACACAAAACCTCAACTTCCCCCCCCCCCCCCTAAAAAAAAGTCAAATAGCAACAAACTACAAAGTCTGAACAAAGCAAGTTCACATATCTCATTACAGCAGTTGTTCTTCTAATCATGAGTAAAATAGTAACTATAACCTTATGAACATACAAGATATATAATGTTATTAACTGAAAACCAAGAAAAAAAAATCAAAAAGATTATATACTAAAAAAAGAACAAAAAAACGCAGCAAATAACTCTGAAAACCAATACATAAATATGAGTAAATATGAGCAAAACAAATTACTAAAAAAGGTTACATAGGTATAAAGTAAAAAAATCATAGGTAAGCAAAAACTAAGAACTAAAATATCCAAAGGTTACACATTAGCAACTGAAATCCTTAGACTTCCTTGAGTAAAACAAATCAAACAAAAAATTTACCCAACTTACGATTTTAATCCTCAGGCTCGCCTAAGCGACAACTTCCTTTTGCTAATCTCTGATCACAGGGAAGGCATTACATATCTTGGTCTCACTCTCCACTCTGGATTCTGAAATTAGAAAAATGGCATAACAGTTGACAAAAAAGAAAAAAAAAATCACAGTACATAAAACCAAACCATTCATTATGGAAAAGAGAAATCTATAGATCCACAGAGACATCATAAGCAAAAAGAGACATGCATATTAGGTACAGGTTGGCCATCGCGTATAAAAAGAAAAATTATCATAAATGTTATCAATCATAATATTCTCATATAGCTATATCACACTAGCAAAGTGTTTACAAACCAAAGTACTAGTACATAAAAACCAAAAACATCTGTGTGCACACTAAACCTACAGGCAACACCAGCTAGGTCGTTACATCTTCACATCATGCCTGAGGACTCATTTGGACACACCGGAGCCCCACCCTGTGTAGGAATGTCCCTCGACCTTCACCGGCGTGAGACACCTGGTGGGAGGTCTTCTTGGAACTTATGTTTCCAAGGCCAAAGTTTCCCTTACCGGCAGAGGATCTGTCAGCATGACTGTTCTGACCCCCTCTGCTCTCCGCCATCGGAGACAGGCAGGCCCACATACTATTGCCCTACAGCATATGCCCAGTCCAATCAGGACGGCAAGAAAAACACACATACTAGCTAAATAAAAGTCTACGCTTAAAGTTCTATTTGATGTTTTTAAATTCATGAACTGGTCATAGAAAGGGAGTTGATCTAAGCACATGATTCCGAGTCTAGTCAGATTAAAGTGAACTAACACGTGAGACACATTCATACCTGGCAAGATGACAGAATCATTCAACACAGAAGTGTCCCTAACTATCACTCATTCACTCTTCCTTCTCCTCTGGTCAGGAAGATGGTACCCGTCCCCTTGAACAGAACACCTATCCTGATGTGTCAAGACAGTGTCTCCTGAGGTTAACACTTTAACCTCATTCCCTATCACCTTGTACTTTGATTCTTATCTCACAGACACAATCCAACGATGTCCTAAGTTAACTATTTCCCTTTCAAAATCAGCCTTTAACTCGAACCTACAACCATACACAAAGCTAGGCTCTTCCCAGGTACACATCGCACAAACAAACACGCGCTGCAGGTGCGAAAAGTGCATACACAGGCTCACACAACACATGTGCTTTCCCTATCCTACAACTATCTAAATTAGGCAAAGTCACAGCCCAACTGTCCCTATGGTTCACAGCAAAATATGGCAGATCAACCGATACCCGAGTTGCAAATTCCTCTGTTTCAGTCTGTGTCCACATTAACTTTACTTCATACAAACGAAAATCTGTATACTCATTCTTAACAGGTATTTCTACGGAAAAATAAGACTTGGCCTTTTGGCCTTTAACTTAGTAACAGTCACGGATGACATTCGATAGAACTCCGCTAAATTATTCTCTACAGAAGGAATAAACAGTGGCACTGCCTCATGATTTTTTTTAATTATTCTCAAAAATTCCCTGGGGATAAGATGTCGGATGTGATTTCCCCCGTGGTTGCCACTTGTTGGATCTGGCTTGCCACGTTTCCTAAGTGTAGAGTTAGCTCACTAGCTGCAAAAGCTAATTGTGTAGCACTTTCTACATAAATCAAATCCCTTTGGACTTGTTCTAATTCATTCCCAAAATCATTAATCCTCTTTTCTAATACGCGTAGTGCCTCCTATCCTTTAGCTACTGCCATAACAACTGACTTCAGTTTCTCATCTATGATATGGGTATGAGATATTACTTTATTTATCATGATGTGCGTATTTTTTCTTCCTTTGTCAAGGCGGTCTCTAACTGATCGAGTTCCGACCGGGTAATTAATCCAGTCCAACCTACAATCTATTCACCAATCCAGTTAACTGCAAGTTTCTTTCTATCCCCTTTTGAAACCACGAAGTCTTCGAAAGTATCCAATGAGTTACTAAGGGCTCTTTTTACGTTATCAAGAATCGCTCTAATTTAACCACAGCAACTTCTTCTCTAACCAGTTTCAGTTCATCCTCTAACCTATTAATCTGACCAAGAAACGTAACTAGTGGACTCGCAACTTGCACGGGATCATAACTAATCACAAAACATGTACGTCAGACGTGAAAGACAATCTAAATCTCTCATCAAAGACTAAGCATTTACGTACACTCACTTCACTGTTCACACACACGCAACCAGTTAGCAAACAGATTGCAGCAAAAAGTCAGACACTTCCCATGGCTAATTACTTCACCTAAGCCCATCGCTAAATCCTGGCTAACTGACGCCAAGCCTAGGCTCACTACCTTTTAAGGGGCGGTTGCCTCTCTCTCTCTCTCTCTCTCTCTCTCTCTCCTCTCTCTCTCCTTCTCTCTCTCTCTCTCTCTCTCTCAGCAGAAGTGGGAGTTCGAGGAATGTGCTGAGACTCAGCTGATCCATCATTAGCATCCAAAACAGGGTGTATTGCTGACACATTCCGATTGTCTGAACTCGTCTTCTCATTTTCTGGCAAGATCTTAACGATCGAGGCATGAACCTCATATACATTACTTCTGGCTATGCTCTTCACAGTTATTTTATCATGGTTAATGTGGATTACCCTAAATGGACCAAAAAAATCTGATTCAAACTTATTCTCTCTGCTTTGAAGCCGCTTTATATATACCACGATCATCAATATAAATCTCATGTGATTTCATTTTAAATCTCCTGTTGAAACTACGAAAGTTCCTCTCCTGGCCTATCTTTAAAACTTATTTGTAACTTCAAAAAACCCTCTTATTTACGTTGGCAACATAAGTGTGAAAATCTTCTATGATATACACAGTTAATTTTCTCCATTTTCGTGAAAACATCATACGGCAAATCGTGATCTTGACTGAAATCCAAATATAAGGCGTATCGCCAACACTCTCATTATAACCTGTGTTTGGGCAAACTGAGCTGTCGACAACATATCTGACCATCAAATTTAGGTTATCTGGTACTAGGTATTCAAGCAGACCAATTAGGACCCGATTTTTAGATTATACCAATCCATTTGAACTAGGCCTCTATGCAAGAATGGGGGAATGCTTAATACTATACAATTCAGATATTCCACTGAATACTTCATTTACAAATTCAGTTCCATGATCTAACCCATTTTTTTCTAGGAGTACCGAACAGTTCAATGAAAGCTGTAAGCACTCTAGTGACTTCATGTGCAGACTTGTCAATCAAAGGTTGCACGAATGTATATATAGTTCGCGCATCTACTAGAACAAAAATATACTATGTCCTGCGTGAGATACAGGCAAGGGGGCCTATCAAATCAAGGTATACACGTTGCCATTTCTCTTTAACTAAAGGCCAGACTTGAGCGGGAGGTACATTTAATCTATGTGATCGGAACAAGAGACAAAGGTGACATGCATCTACATAATTCCTTATCGTTCGTTTCATGCCTTTCCAGTAAAAATTATCAGTGGCTCTTCTAAATGTATTCGCCACACCCACATGACTGGATAACTGGCGATGAATGTCATAATGCCATAGTGTTCCTTATGAAAGGAGTGGGTAATACAGTTCAATAAATTAACTCGTTTTGTTTCAAATCAGTAACATACAAAACATCGTCTTCTATTACAAATCTATTAGATGGAATCGAGACGTCAGTAGGAAATTCCTCTGTTTCCCCTCTAAACGTGAGCCTTAACTCTTCCCCATATAGGATCTTCATTTTGTGCTTTATCAGCTGTGTTATCTCCCAATCATAATCATCATCACGGACGTCGTGAGCTTCAAGGACAGATTCATTCACACGCTGGGCATTCACTTCATTTATTCCTCCACTGGGCCCCAACAAACTCACGCACACACTCCGTCCTATCAGCTGAAGTCTCTCCCAGCTGGGGGGGGTCATTGAGTGCCATCGACTTGCGTTCCCTCGCAGCCTGTGACGTACTCATCAACCTGGTTGTAGCGGCCACAGAACGAGATAAGGCATTCGCTACTGCATTAGTTCATCCTAGTATGTATTGAATTCAACGATGTCGAACTCTAACAATGCTTCCAACCATCTAGCCTGACGACTTGATAGATCTGATTTCTTAAATTATATGACAGGGGTTGATGATCAGACCTAATACAAATTCTATGTCCCAACAGAAAATAACGATTTCTTTCTGACACCCACTTAATGGCTAGTGCCTTCTTTATCTAACAATAAATAATGGGTTTCCCGGGCCCTTCAACGCTCGAGAAGCGAACGATACTGAACGGAGGACTCCGTCATCATCTATCTGTTCTATGACGCCGCCAATGGCAACATCGTTAGCATCATATGTCACGTAGAACGCCCAAATCAAATTTAGGGAAGACTAAGAAACTATCTTCACATGAAGCTTGTTTCAACTTTTGAAACGCATCTTCGGTGTTCTCGACTCCATTCAAGTTTCTGTTTATCTATGTTTATCTAAGGGTCGTGATATTTTTCTGAAGTCCTTTAATGAAATGTCTGCAATACGTTGCTAACCGTAAAAATGAACTAACTTACTTAGGGGTTAGGGGCGTGGGAAAGTTTGAATATCTTCTATCTTGTCCTCGATCGGGCTTAACACCCTTGTTATGGGACCTAGAAAATGAACCTCTGGCTGGAACAGCTGACACTTTGCTATGTTGACCTTCAAATTATGGCGTTTCCAATGCTTGAAGGTCTTTAACAAAATTAGTCATACGTCCTTCTACAGTATTTCCCAAAATTATTTTGTCATCAAGGTAGATTAACACTGCATTGCCTACTCATCCAGAAAATACACTCATCACTACTCGTGAAAAATGTACGGGCGCATTCTTTAACCCAACTGGCAAAGTACTAAAGGAGTACAATGGGTATCCAGCAACAAATGCAGTTTTCTCTCTACTCTTGGGATCGAGTGCTATTTGATGATACCCAGACTTAAGATCTAACAACGAGAAGAACATGTCATTCCTGACTTTACACAAGATCTCCTCTCTAGAGGGAGAGGAGACAAATCACCTTCGTTACGCTATTCATTTTACGATAATTTACACATATGCGTAAAGCCCCAGACTTTTTCTTACTACTACAATAGGAGATCGCCAGGGGGATTCAGAGACTGACATTATTCCATTCTCTTTCATCTCTGCTAACTGTCTATTTACTTCAGCCTGATATGCAAAAGGTACTGTATAAAGGTACGTTACGACTTGCGGACTATCTCCTGTATCTATACTGAAAGTATAATGGTACAATAACCCGGAGGTTCTTCCTCAAAAACAAACACATCTTGATATCCTTCCAAAATCTGGGCTACATAATAAAGATATTGAAGAGGTGTTAAACTATATCCCAACTCTATTAATGCACATGCTCGATATGATGAGGTACATTACTGAAAGCAGCATTAAACCCTAAATCAACATTCATTTCTACCCATGAAATACTGTATTCTCTTTAATTAACACTGGTACGTATGCAAAATTGTGGAACAATATTCTTACCTTCCTTCTTGTATCTGCAGTATTGAGTCCTGCAACAAGTCATCTTGAAAGTCTACATGCGGCATAAGTACGCCCACCCCTTCTTTCACATTTTCGTTACACACATACTGTTCAATCACCATTGCAAACACAAGGGTCTATACACACTTCTTGTGTAAGTCGAAGGTCCACTTATCAGTTACGTTAACAACAGGTTCTATTACGGGTGCTTAGTGATATAACTGGCCATCCTATGGGTAGGATTTGATCCCTCATGGTTACAGTTGACTCCTCAGGAGATGAAAGTACATTTAACCCTGATAACCAGATCACATATGAACCAAATATGACATCTATCCCCGTAATACCCAACGACGTAGAAATCATGAATTAGTTTCTCGTCTCCCAACTCAAAAGGTTGTGAACAAAAACTATGTATGAGAACTTCTTTTCCCCTAGACCTATGACATTTTAAGGAACCTCGTTTTGCACTTGACTGACTGTAATGTGTCTTTCCACAATAAGAGACACAAAATGCCCAGTATCTAGTAAACAACTTTGATACCTGAAGGGAACTAACCTACATAACAGGTTGCTGGGGTTCTGTCATCGGTCTTCCTCCTATTGGGTTGTCCTTGGCGCCACTGGCAGCGCTGGGGGTCGTCCTTGTGCTTGCGGCGTCGGCCAAGACGCAGGCGGCGGCGGTTGTCGCTGGGGCCTTCATCCTGGGGATTCCTGGCCCTAAAACCCACCGGGTGATTGGGGTAATATGATGTCGTTCCCATCAGCAGGACGTCGTTCCTATCGCTGGTGTCGTTCCTCCTGCTGCTGGGGCGTTGCTGTTGCTCCCACGGGGGCAGGGGGGGGGCCTTCGAGCCGCATTGCATTGGCTCGCGTAGTGTCCCCGCTGTTTGCAATTAAAACAATGCATCTTCTTTCTGCGATTTTGTCTTCCGGATGGCTCCTTGTCCCAATGATTTCTTATGTCGTCTCGAATGGCTCTTTGACGATGACGACTACGATGAAGGTTGCTGTTGCCAATGTCCTTGCAGCTGGCGTGCTGCTTCTGTGCTTTTGATTAGAATCCATACGTTGTCCATCACCCTCTGTATGGGTATGGGCTGAAACAGTGTACCCCATGCATACCCGGGTACGTGTGTACTCATCACCTTCTTCAACCAAGGGTCCTTTATGCCTTTACAATGCATCATGGCCGTCTAAGAAGTCATCTAAGTCTGCTGCTAATAGCTCGAAGAAGTCGTAGAAGTGCTCGCCTTCCTCCCGAACAGGAACGTAATTGCAAATGTACTGATGCAAACAGGGCGGTACCTAAGCCTAGTCTCCGTTGTAGGTGTACTTTCAGGTGCTCTCAAGACCTAGGCTCCCTGAATACAAGGTTTCTTTTTACCCTCCTATGGGGCCTTTCCTCTAATTCTCTGTTTTGCTAAAACAATTCTCTGACAGTCGAACCAGCGTCGCTCCAATGTCACTGCTTCGACAGATCTAAGGAACGCTTCGATCGATAGAAAATATATCGCCCTCATCGTGGTACTTTATCTTCAAAGATTGGACATACTCCGAGAGCGGTGGAAAACCTCTAGAGTCGCTGTGTCCACCATTTCCTCCAACCCGGGGTTCGAACCTATCTTCCAGTGAAGGGCTGTTTTGGTATGCTCATTGCTGTGTTTGTCTCTCTGCACCACTCGATGCTCCACTGTGTACAGGTTCTCCTTAAGTCCTTACGAAATGCCGTAGGCCTCAGACAGTTTCGTTGACCCTCAATGTACAAATCTTCAAGTCCCTGTACACTCATGATGTAATTTATTTTTTTTACTAAATCGTTGAAATTATCAAACTGCAAAGCCACCAAATCTGTTAAGTACAGACAAATTGAATAAAAAATAAAGTTCAAGAAACGGGATAAGAGAGAGACTAATCTGTATTTCAAACTTATTGTATTTAAATGAAAGATTCACAAGTTTATTCTTGAGCACCTCTTACTTTTTTAAGTAGATGAAAATTCTGGAAAGCGTCTTTAATATCAAAGTGATAAGTGCTCTGACATTACAAGCATTACATCATAATTTTCTTGGGCGAGCATACAGCGAGGATATGAAGTATATATAAAAGATTTCACACTTTAACTTTCTACTTAAAGACAAAGTATAATTTCACACAAACTTCTTATCTTTTAGTCCTGTGAACAATGGAGCGACATGAGCCCTTTACACTGACAATGGCACCATCTGGACTGAGATTAGGCGTGGCATACCGTAAGACGTGATTATGGCGTCCGTGTGCAGGTGACCACATTTCCTAGGGGTGTCGAGGTAGTTGTCTGTTCTGTTACCACCCGGATGTTACTCCGGATGCCCTTCGTGTCCTTGCTGTAGCTTCCCCACATAACCTGTAAAAACAATGAGGTAACAACAAAAAAGCCCTTTGTCAACAAATTGAGAAGGCAACAGAATCTCTCACAGGTGGATGATGAGGTAGCGTGCAATCCCAGGCGAGCCAGCAGGCATAGGTCGTTTACATGACTTCAAACAGGAGTTTCAAATATTGACTATATATATATATATATATATATATATAGAGCAATGGCTGAAATCCAATTAAAAAAGGATTATCCTTTTTGACCACTCAAACTATACTGAGTGGGATCAATCTGGAACATTGACGTCAACTATTTTTCTCTTTTTTTATTCCATACTATTTTTTTATTCATTCCTGTTGGCTACAAACTCCTCAGGCTTGCAAGAACGAAAACATAGAAATTAAGTCATGGTTGATTTCAATTACTCATTATAGGGAAAACTATTTCCAGCTTTTTGTAACGCTCGTGCAACCTGGAATGCTATATATATTGCGAGTTGTAAATTGGTTTATTACTTCTCATCCTAATAAATTTGCATGTTAGGGTTTTAATCACAATGCATATGCAAGTAAGGGATTTTATTTCGTAAGCAGATGTAAGATTTTTCTCTATTCATATACAGGTAATGAATTTTTTTTCATAAATACATCTACTGTATATCATATATTTTTGCATTGCATATTTACAACGCACGTGGAGAATATCGATTTGTTTTCAGCATACATGTTTTTGGAGTGTAGATACATGAGGGAGATTTTTATATGTAGGAAAAGGACTTTCTTTTTTTAGATTCACGTGTAAAGTAATAGATTTGCATTGCAAATGCATGCGAGGGATTTTTTATGGAATAAAATATTGAAAGAATTCAGATACAAATAGGAGAAAACGTTGAAGCACTTCATATTAAGTTCTACTGTACGTTTCTTAACTTAAAGTGAATTAGGCCCCTGGTGGCTCTATAATTGTAAAAAAGGTGGTGGGAGCCAACTGCTTCAGAGTAAATATTTGTTGATACCAGAGAAATCTCCTCCTTCTGAGAGTTAACCTTATTACCTTATCTAAATTCGTTGCAAAGGTTATATATGTCTGTCCGTGTGTCTGTGATTCGCATAAATCCAATATTATTTGAACGAAACTCATGAAATTTGGTTAGATGATTGAACATGATCCAAGCACAATTTCATTAGATTTTCAGAGTGATTGGGTTAAAATTCAGGGTCAAATCCAGGAAACAGTAAAAAACGTATTTTTGCCATATCGGAGCCAATTTTCATCTGATTTGCATGAAAATAGTGTTAAAACATGCATAATTCAATTGCCTATCTTATGATATACAGTAAAACATGATATAGGTGAAGGTATGCACAGTGATACCATGGATATTGAACTTAATTCCAGAAAGACATTCGAACACCGATTTATTTAACATAGAATTAATCTTCCCTTTAGGTATAAGTTAGGTGAATCCTTTCCAGACCCCAATAATCACTCATTTTAAGACCTCTATATTACACACAATACATATATAGAATATAAGAAAATACTTATAGGAGAGTTTGAGGCTTGAGGTGAAGGTGGTGACGATGGCTGTAAGGAGTAAGAGGTAATGTTTAGAAGGGAAGCCCATCTAAATAACGTTGGGTAACAACACTTGTTTGGGTCTATCTCTTTCTGACTCTTTTTTTTTTTCCTGTTCATTTTCACTAACATTTATATTTAAAAAATTATCCATTGCATTATTTTTAAGGATATCAATCACTAAGCCAGATGCTGCTTTATATGTGTTATGTTTTTTTTTTTCCGAAAACCTTCTTTAATTACCGTTTATGCACGTTAGTAGTATCCTTTCCCCTAAGTAACTTCTTTTACAGTTGCATTTCAGGGGCTTGTAACTCTTATTGATGAACTCTGTGCTGTGGGACTCTTTTATATAAGTATTTATGTATGTATATATATATATATATATATACATATATATGTATATATATATATATATATGCATATACACATAAGCATATATATATATATATATGTGTGTGTGTGTGTGTGTGTATTTATGTGTATTTATGTATATATGTATGTGTATATGTATGTATATATATTCATATATATATATATATATATATATTTTATACATATATATATATATATATATATAAATATATATATATATATATATATATGTATATATATATATATATATATACATATATATGTGTGTGTGTGTGTGTGTGTGTGTGTATTTATATGTACTAAATGCACTTTTATAACGTGAAATCTTAATATCTAAAAAGGAAAGTTGATCATTATGTTCGAAGTCAAAAGTGAACTTGATATTTGAATGAAATGAGTTTATGTACTCTAAAAACAAAGTGGCATGGTGTCTATCTCTAAAAGGAACAAATGTATAATCGACATAACGTCTATAAAATAGGGGTTTAAAGGACACAGGGCGCTGATCAATGAACAACTTTTCTAGGTGGCACATAAATATAATTTTTAAAATCCTTTTTTATTAGAAACTGTTATCCATGTGACGTATTTGATAAATTTACAAAACAGTTTTTAGATAACGTTTTTACTCCGAAAGCCACCGTACTAAACGTACCAAAGAAGCAAATGTTTGTGTCTCTACCATTTATTTATAACTATAAAAATGTTAAATGTAAACTTGAGAAAGATCTTTCTAATTTATATCCATATGTTGATTTTAAGTTTGTATTAAAAAGTCCACTATCCATAGGCAGCATGTTCACATTCAAAGACACTCTACCAGATTTGATGCGGTCCTCAATTGTTTACTTATACAATTGTCCTAAATGTAATTCAGGAACCTATATTGGTAGTTCCAATCGCGTCTCTTGTGGATCCGCATTGACTCTCATAGAGGAGTCAGTCACCGTACAGGTTGTATTTTAAATAAAAAAGAATTTTCTTCCATACGTAATCACTCTCAAGAATGCAAGCATTTAATTAACTATTCTAATTTCAAATTCTAGCCCAATCCCCCAATGGCTATTCTCTACCTACCATAGAATCTCTTTTCATTAAACAGCTATCCCCTACTCTCAATCACTCAACAACCTCTGTTCCTTCACATGTTGCCTAACGACTTTCCCCACTCAATCTTCAAACCATTACTTACATGCTCTAACGTCTAAACCTCCCCGTCCTTCCATGTCTCAGTCTTGAATTTTTTTCCATACTAGGTGTGTTTCTTTCTTATCCATAGTTTATTTTCTTTTGTCTGCTGTTTTTTTCTGTTATTCCAGGTTATTTGTGTGTATTATTATTTTGATTCCCATATCTATGATGTTTTGTGAATTCTTCTTTAAAGGTTTCTGTGTATTTGTTCTGATTTCGATATTGCTCTTTTACTATATCATTCATTTAATGTTTTAAAGTTTAAATTTTTAATTTTATTATATGGTTTAATTTATAATTTTTTAGTATATTTCATCCACTGAATTTTTTAAGTATTTCGATGTATTTATTAAAATTCTTGTCTTTTTAACAGAATTACATTGACTAACGTAATGTCTATTGACCTGTGTTTTACATTCACTTTTTTGGGCTCAAGCCATGACGTCCTAATGGAAGGTTCCTTTAGTAGCTTCCGAAGGGTATATATGACTACAGTGATATTCCCAGAGAATCAAACCAAAGGTTTCACAGAATTCTAACTTCTGGCGCGAGTACCTTTAAGATTACTCTCAAGGGTATCGTATATCATCAGGGGACGTATTCTTGACACGCCACATGGCAATCTGCACCCCGAATAGCCTTTACGCCTCTAGGCTCTAGGGGAAAACGTGGCAGAATAGAAGGGTAACCGCCACAAAGATTACCCTGGTTCCCCTACTACAATCGTATCAAAACCGCGCCAACTCCCTCTGGCGGTCATTCCTTTATCTGTAGCGACTCGCTACGGTGGTGTTCCCTGTCGATCTGACATTTCCGTTCGATTTCTGGGAATCTTTATGCTTCTACGGCTTCTTTCTCCCTCTAGAAGGTTGAGTACTGATTCTTTACAATATGTAATTTAGTTCCAGCTTCGCAATGAAATTGTGTATTTTTTGTGTGTGGATCTTCGCCGATCGCCGGTGTCGCCATGGCGCTGTCGTTCTTGGTACATGTGCTATTTAGTTAGCAGAACGATATTCCGGTGTAAATAGCTTATTCATTGTTATGAAAGCTATTTAGGTATTATTATATTGTAAAGATATCTATAAGCATATTTTTCCCTTTCCATGGCGATCGTATATGTCAGAGTTTTTTGGTGATTTAGGTAACCGAAATCTCGTCATGTCTGGGTAACATAACCTAGACAACATATACTTTCGTCATTTCCCCGGTTACCCTTGTGTTTTGGTTATTATTCCTGGAGATCGATATCTCCTGGAATTATATTAACCATCATCAATCTCACTAGAGATTTATGGGTAATCTCTCTTCCCTCTGAGAGTAGCCTTAGGCTACAACTCTCTGCGTCGGCCTTGAATTTTGAATTCAGGCATGACTAGCCTAGAGTTTTCTGTTTCATCCCTTAACGGCCGTCGGCAAGTTTTGGGATTCGATCAGAACCTCAGAGTATTTAGTCTTTGTCGGCAGTTGGTCGGCGGGGTGATTGCATTCCTTTGCCGTCGGAACTACCGGCATAGGAGGCTAGCCCTCCCTAGACTACACCTGAAGTGGTCGAATGTTACCACCACCTTCTCCCTGTGGTCTAGTAGACTAGTCCTATGCTCGCCGACCCTATGCTATAGAGTCGTATACTCTTGTGGCCTAGGATGGCGCCGGCATTGGAACTCTGTTTCTCCCTTGTTGAGAGGAACGGCATGAGCTGCCGTCCCCTTAACTGTATTAGCACCTCGTAAGCTGGAGAATAAATGATTCTCCTGCCGCTTGTGGTCGTGCCGGTACTGAAACAGAGTTTCTTCATGGTGTGTAGATCCGGCAACATTGCCGGACCTCCTATACCTCATATAGGACCCTTTCCCCTCCCCTCTCTGTTCTTTAACGATGGCCGAGCCATTGTCTTTCCTGTGCTGGAGTCCTGCAACCTTATCATTGCAGGTGGGTTGCCGGGGCCCCCCTCTCCTCAGTCATCAGCTGTCGGAGACTGCCGACTGCCAACGGCCATGACAACTGTCGGCGACTGCCGGCTTCCAACGGCTTTGGCGGCTGTGGATGGGAGGCCCCTTTTGTCACCAAGGTTCTCCAGTTCTCCCTTGAACTGCTAGCCACAGTTTCTGTTGTCGGCGTATTGTTCTGGCCGGCAGTAGACCGGCACAGATAGGTACTGACTCAGTAGGTAGTATGCCGACTGTACTCGTGCTGCCGGAGGCTGGCCTACAGTAGTAAGCCGGCAATAGTACTATGGCTAAATGGAAGTGAACCTTCTTTTCGGAGAAAGGCAGTAAAATTAGACTTTTACATCTTTTACTACTGTATACATATACAGTAATAGAGAGCCTTCACTCCATGCTTTCTCTCTCTCTCTCTCTCTCTCTCTCTCTCTCTCTCTCTCTCTCTCTCTCTCTCTCTCTCTCTCTCTCTCTCCTTTCTAGCTTGCTAGATGCTCCGACAATAGCCAGCTAACCCGGCAATATGCCGGCTGTACTACAGTATATGTCTATACAGGTAATCAGTATAATTGCAGTATAGTATATACAGCAGATGAATAACTATCGTATATATTATACTAGTAGTTATTTCCAATATATCTTGGGTATCCCTGCCCAGATATTTGCTGAACCCAATTCTATATTGATGGATTAATATTTCATCAATATTCTGATTTGAATTCAGTTTCCATGTACCCTGCAATATTGAATTTCGTAAAGGGCTGGTGGTGTGACACCTCTAACCCCTATAGGGGAGAGCCCTTATCCCTGAGTTTCCCTGATCAAGAAACTCCCTGATTTAATATTGTACGGGAGGTCACAGCAAATAGATTGGTTGGGATGCATAAGAATATGTCTTTTATTTTCTGCCGGCTGAACTACGGTAAAGGTCTATACAGGTAGTCAGTATATTTCCGGTATAGTAAATACGGCAGATGGATAACTAACGTATAGATTATACTAGTAGTTATTTCCAATATATATTGGGTGTCCCTATCTAGATATTTGCTGAACCCAATTTAATATTGATGGAATAATATTTCATCAATATTCTGATTTGAAATCAGTTTCTATTTACCCTGCAATATTAAATTTCGTAAAGGGCCGGTGGTGTGACGCCTCTAACCCCTAAAGGGGAGAGCCCTTATCCCTGAGTTTCCCTGTTCAGGAAACTTCCTGATTTAATATTGTAAGGGAGGTTGCGGCGAATAGATGGGTTGGGATAGACAAATATATGTCTTTTAATTTCTAACCAACATATCTTGGATGCGAGCTTCTGCTGTTACCGCTCCTATTTCGAAAGAATGACATTCCTTCGATACTCTGATTGTGTATCAATCCTCCTTACCTCACAGCGTTAAGCATAGAAGGGGACAGTGCATGTACACTTCCTTACACCTAGGTGTTCAAGCCCCCTTTTCTTCAGGGAATTCCCCGGTTGGAGGAATTTCCTTAAGACTGAGGAGAAGTAACAGCATTGGCTCGCAAGGGATTCACGGTTATGTGTCTCCAACTATCTCTTTTAGCTTTCTGTCCTAAGCTATTTTGTCAAAAGACAACTTTGCAAATTGCCTAACGATGCGATAATCAATTGAATACTCCTTTCTGTTCTCCCTTCCTTACAGGAGGGACACCAGATGATGCATTGCAGTCTTCCGCAGTTATAAAGATGAGCATTTTCACGGAAATAATATATGAAGGTCCCCCCAGCAATATTATTTCCAAAATCCCCAATCTGCAGGACGGCAGTCTAGAGCTGTCGAACTGTGGCTGGTTTCGTCTCGAAAGTTATCTCTTAAATGCGGTTCAACTGCGAACCCGTAAAATGCTAGAACTCTACGGGAATTGGACCGAAAACTTCATTTTCTCATTACTAATAAATACCGATTTACTGCTCCTTTTAAAGGTTTTAAGGTCAAAACCCCCAACCCTGCCTCTTAAGTTGAGGTTGCAGACACTAACGGCATTGGTGAGTCTGAGCGGGACTCGAACCCCCGACTGACTAACACCGGGCAGAGACTCCATATTCAAGCCACACCTTGTAGTGAAATCAACAACAGCAGTCATTGTTTCACTGTCACATCTGACTCCGCCGCCAAGAGCCGGCAGTGGGTGCCCTTGGTCACCACCCAGTCAATAGATGAGTTGGTATACCTTCAATCGACAGCCCGCCGATTCCCAGCGGTCTGCCGACGGCCCGAGGAGTCTCCTCTGGTTCAGAGATCCGCTGACTATGCGTATAGTTTTCACCACTACCCAGTCACATTGAATACTGACTAGGATGGTGTGACGTCTGTCAGCGACCCGCTGCCAGCCGAAAAATTACTGATATGTCGAAGACCTGCTAGCCATATCGGTACTGAAGTACTGTGCCAATTAACTTACCCCCAAGCACTAGCCTTGATGGTAACAGGCCAGTTGTATAGGGGTATACAATACCCTGTACACCTGCAGTTTAGGACCATATCGCAGACAGAAATCCTTGGTACATAACCATACAATAGAATGGTTTTCCAGTACGTTGTGCTTCTAAGCACAACCCCTTGCTGAGACCTACCTGATTTGGGGGATCCACTCCCCCCCCCCCCTTCTTCCTTACGCTGATGCTTCATCAGCCTCTTGATTCTCATTATTAATTCCCCGGATGTAGGGCGCTACTCTAGCCTTATGGACTAGAATCTTCCATCGGCCTCCTCTTGAAAGGGGATGCCCTAGAATCAATAATTAGGAAGACCACAGCAGTTGGCTGGAAGGATTTACACGTCTGTGTCTCTCCTCTTTCCAGCATACTTATCCTAAGCTTTATGCAATAGAAAGGAATCTTCTATTACAGTGAAACACTGAAAAGCTGATATAGGCGAACAGTCAGGTATGGCCCGAAAGGAGAACGGAAGGGTTTCTTAGTTCTCCCTAGGATGTTAAACTGCATCCCACAGTTACAATGACCGTTGTTCCACAGACAGTCAGATTTATACACCTTCGGATCAAGCGAAGCAAACAGACGCTTCTGGTAGGAGGGAAGTTCCTCCTGGATCGCCGGACCTTTGATCACTGAAGTCCAAGGCCTGACCAAGATGAGACTAGAATGGAAATGGACATACCTCCACCATCCTTTCCTCAACTCTTATATTCAAATTCCCCCTAGAAGAGTATACCTTAAAGCTCTAGAGCATACTAGCGGTGAGGAAAGTAGAGTCCATTGATTTCCAATGAAGGCAGTTTATTGTTCACATGAAAGACTCAAGAAATCTCTGAGTCATTCTGGACTTGGCGCCACGCAACAAGTTCCAATAGAACAGCAAGTTCAGAATGATAATCCTTCTGAACATAAGGACCCTATTCAGTAAGGGGTGTTGACAATCTAGCCAGCCCTGGAAGATGTCTATCAGCAACTTCCAGTCAGTCACCCCCTCCCCTCCTACCTAGGATCCAAGTTATGGAAGATAACGTATATCCTGGACGAGATTCTCGTCGGACTAGTTTCAGTCCTAGGATCCTTACGGAATTAGCAGACAGTCAAGCGAAACCAAGCCTAGAAAGAGTTCAGGCAACGATGGCCCTGGACGACAGGCTGGGGTGGGCAGCACCCGAAATTACTGTCTCTGAGCATCCATGGAGATGATCCGGCCCTGGAACATTGAGGATGCAAATAATAGAATCTCAATTCTCTCCAGCTCAGGGGCTTCAAGGTTTTAAAAAATCATTGAAACCTGTAGTCACCCTAACGCCCCCTTTTCCCCTGGGGATGTAAAAGGAGATCGCAAGGTCTGTCAAGAGACTATGGTAATCAGTCAGGATTCCATAACGCTAACAGGGAGGAGTTTCGAACTCTCTCCAGTTCACGATGATGACAGATCCAGTGCTACTCGCACAACTATAAGATGCGCTAAGAGGCTGGAGAAGATACGCATCAAACGCTCGAAGAGATCTAATAGGACCAATAATGGTCATTCCCTCTCCGCTTACCCTACAATGACCAAAGACCACGGACCCGTAGGCCATTTTAGCCCTGTAATGGGTGGATAAACTCTCTCCACACAGATCGGACCTTCTCAGGTTGATCTGGAGCATCGAAGCGATAATGAGGCGTCAAAACTGTCGAGGATAAGGGATGTTCATTTCATTAGGGAATGCTAGCCATCCCTTCCTTAAGGGAATGGCGCTTATCAGCAGCTCGTTTATATATGATCCGCAAGGTGACAGCGGATGCTCTTCTTGGGTTCCACCCAATAGAGTCAGAATGGTACACGGACGCAGACCCATTCCCTCCCAGAAAGGGACAAGTCCCCGAGCTGCAGATCGTTCTCTTCATCATGAGCGTTATCAAGATACTATCTCGTTATTTAGTCCCATACGAGGACCCTCTAATGGAGGTAACAGACATCATGTCTCTACTTTAGAAGTGATGGACTTAGAATTCCTATTCAGCCCATCAAAATTTCCTCCAGAAGGCCCTCTACATGCTGAGACCCTTCCAAGGAAGAGGGGCTCTATTGTCTCCCAGAAAGCCCAAGAACATCCCGTTCCCTGTAATGAAGGAACTGAGGCTGAGGCTAGTCCTAGTTATGCACCTAGGATTATCCAGGAAGTTCAGAAGTTTTCTGCCTTCTATTTATCACAGTACACCTGATCCCTTCATTTTACAAATTCCTTGCCCTTAACGGTTAGGAAAAGACTGGGATCTTAAGGGCAAAATAGAATTCCTAGAAGAATACAAGTCTAGTC
>NC_090742.1:115221867-115223860 GCF_036898095.1 Palaemon carinicauda
TTTTAAACATATGTTCACTGTTAAATCAGTCTTTTTCAGCCAATGGAACGATGTTTAAATGTCCTTTAAAAAAAGAAAAACAAAAAAAAAAACAGTACACTATTCCTGTCCACATGCAAAAGTGTTTCTCGTATAAGTTAACTAATATTAGCCTACTTGAGGTAAGTGGCATTTTACATGCGAATATCTCAACCAGGTGATGGGGAGGAGACCTCGATATACAAAGAAGCTGTTTAGAAAAGACACAAAGGGTAAGGACAAAAACCTGCAGTCTTACTGGCGGCTGAGTTTTCTGGCAGAGGAGAAAGGGAAGGAAAAATATAATCGTTTTTGGTTATATAAAAAAGAGCCAGGGATAATGTTGTGTAATTGCTTCCACTTCTGTATATTGGAGAGAGAGAGAGAGAGAGAGAGAGAGAGAGAGAGAGAGAGAGAGAGAGAGTTGCAAATATAGAGATAAAGGGCGAGACAATGATTCTAACCCAGTCATAAATAGATTGAAAGTGTAGAAAAAAATGAAAGCACTGCTCGAAAATCATTACAGCTAAAGTCATACCATCAAATAAACAGGTAGCATCGGGGGTTCCTTCTATCAAAACAATAGCGTAGTCATTTCTGAAATTGGAAAGAACGTTTCCGGCGAGGGTACCTTTTCTGCTCGCTCCCAACAATAGCATTACACATATCTAAAGTAAGACCCCTTTGTTAACTTAAACCCCTGGCATTAATGCAATTCGAGTGTCGTTTGTTTTCCTCGCGCATTTCCTCACCGATAAATTGTTGGCCAAGTGGACACCGGCTCAATATAGACGGGAACCTTGAGGATAGAAATCAGTTGGATAAAGGATGGCTATTTATTGTTGTCAAGGAAACAAATAATGCTATATAAGGATATTACTTTGTCTATCAATATATATATATATATATATATATATAATATATATAAAGAATAAACGAATTTATGTATATAAATATATATACTATAAACTATACAGGTGTATATGCATATGAATAATTTAATTATACTATATACTGTACACAAGCATATATATGTATGTATATATATATATATATATATATGTATATATATGTATATATATATATTTATATATATGTATATATATATATATATATATATATATACATATTTATATATTTACATATATGTATATGTATATATATACATATATATTTTGCATAATTCTTTATTCGATGATAAAATCCACTGAAATACTTTAGAATGGAAACTGTGCAATACAGAAATTCTCAAAAGCACTGACGCAAGCAAGAACAAAGCAAGAACAAAGCAAGCCAACAGTCTGAGCAACGTTCAAAGGAAACAACAGCTTTTACGTATCACAAACTCTAAATGAAGGAAGACTTGGGGGGGGGGGAGGGGGGGAAGAAGCAAAGGCAAATATACCTGATTAAAGACATCTGAAAAAGACCTTGAGGAAGAAGAAGCATTTCGAAGAGCCTTTGAATTCAAAAGAGGAAAGAAAATAAGATGCACAGAACGATCCAGCAATAAAATAAATATATAGATAAATAAATAAAAAAAAGGCCTTTAAACAATTTGATTAAAGACTGGAGGTAAGTTTAATGTAATATCGATGATTGCCAAGTTACATAATAAAGATCATTGTTCTTGAACATATGTGTTATGTGGCTTCTCTCCTTACTAGATTCTGGCTCAGGGAAGACTTAGAAGAGTTTAGCATCATTATTGTGGTTATTGTTCACACCGTTGGATATGATTTTGAACAAAAAGGAAAAGATATTTCAATATTTGTAATTTAGCACATCCTGTTCTATCGTTGAACCTCTTCCGCAATAAATCGGTGACATATATTACTTAAACTAAATTCCATCACTTATATACTAATTCTTGTCCATTTAAGGGTAGCTTATTAAAAAGGAAAAATTTGTCCACTAATTATCGTCGTAGACAAAAAGAAAATGTGAACTATGTCAGATTGAGGTAAAATTAACT
>NC_090742.1:115224360-115234360 GCF_036898095.1 Palaemon carinicauda
CCATTTTCACTAAAATGATTCTCTAGATATTGAATGTTTTTGGTCACATGTCGTCAGAAAAAAAACGGGTTTTTAAAGAATAATTCCAATTGCAATTGGTCATAAACGTTGTGGAATAGAAAAGAACAGGCTTGAGAGAGAGAGAGAGAGAGAGAGAGAGAGAGAGAGAGAGAGAGAGAGAGAGAGGCCCTGCAGTAAAATAGATCTTGTGGATTCTCTGACACACACACAACAGAACAGGATTCTAGAACTGGTATCATTAAAGATATAAATCGTTTGTGGTCGTTTTAATTCTCGTTGAATTAAAATATAAATTGAGTGATAAATGGAACAGGTTCGAAGGTTTTGTAGTCTCAAAGTAGCTTGCATTTCCGATAGCATTTCTTGACAATTTCTTTGTAGTGACTTATAACAGAATGGCATTGAATCGGATTTACCAGAAATGAACAAGCAGGAATGGGTCTTAAACTTAGATAACATTAATTAATTGGAAATTGACCCTAAAATTACATGAAAAAGAACTGAAAAAATAATCATGTATACATACGTGTGCATATCTTTATTAATACTTTTTGGATTTTCATGAAATTTGGCATGCTTTGAAATATAAATACATATTTTAGGAAAATAAAGAAATAATTTTGAAAAAAAAAGTCAACTTTGACCTGAACGATCATGTTAAGCGAAGTCAGCGTCAATGAAATGTCATAGAAATAAATGTATTTGCTTTATAGTTTTCATTTAGCATTTCAGTTTTGTAAAACTTGGTAGCCAACAGTTTGACATATTAACATGTTGACATATGTTTAAAGGAAATATTAACAAATATTGAATATATATTAAACATATATTAAAGAAGTTGACCTCAAGTACTAAAACTTCAAATAAAAGGCCTAATGAAATATTGTAATTCAAATCTAATTTTGAGATTATTGAATGTTTTCTGGTAGTAGCAAAGTTTGAAAATTATTAATTTTAGTGACTAGTTCGAAGCTTCAACGTGTGGAATTCATATTTTCGACAGAACAAATTAATTTTTTGTAATTATTATAACTATCAGCTTATAAATATTAAATAACTATATTTTTGTGGAGAAAAAAACAAATATTTCATTAGAAAAATGGTTAATTGCATTTGATGGGAATTGGCCGGAAAATATTTACTAATATTCATGCAAGACAATATAAGGCGATACAAATCATGTAAAATAAATAGTAAAAGAGCTTGAATAAAAATAGATAAATAAATAAATAAGTTTATAAAACAGTCTACTGCAAACGAATAAACATTGATGAAAACAGAAACGATTACAGCAAAAATATTGACAAACATTAAACATCGAGTCTGTGATATTCACAAAACCAATCATTCGAAACACCTGAACATCCAACGTGAATCCATTTGTTGCAGTTCATAATTCCCCTTTTGGCTTCGCAGCCTCTCGTGTCCAGAAAATCATTTGTTTTTTAACATCAAAGCTATATTCAATCAGTCTGCCTTCGATGTTGTAGCCTACATTTAGGAAAAGGTGTAAAATGTCCATTTTCACGACAGGGAATCAAATGCGCCCGCATTTATTATTCTTTAAATGTATGTTGACATATTGATAAGTTATGAGAACCGGTGGTCTAAAATACTTAAGAGAACTGCTACATATTGCGCAGCTAACAAATCGTGTCGACACGAGAATAGTTACAGATGGCTTCAAACTGTTGGAACTTAGATATATGTCTACTTTAGGCTCTAGAGCCTTCAAATATGCGTCCCCAAGACTATAAATTAAGCTCCCAAGAGACATTCGAATAATTGATGATATTAAGGCTTTCAAAAGGAAACTGAAGACTTCCTTATTTCAAAAATCATTCAACAGTGACGATTTAAGAGTAAAAGAACAATAGTGATCTGAAACGATAAATAATCTGAACGAAAACGGTAAAATGACAGCGGAGGTCATGTAGAGAGTAGGGTTCTCCTCCTGTATGAGACCGAAAAAAAAAACACCATCAAAGGAAATGAGTTTCACAGCGTGGAAAGTGTTCAGCTATTTTAGAACATATCACATTCATTGTGATATCGCATCACGTACGGGTTCAGTCAAGGTTTACATATAAGCACAACTGTTTTTTTTTATTTTTTTAGAACTACTTCCTAATTTTCTTAAAATATCTATACTTATATCTCAAAGCCTGCTAAATTCAATTCCAGTCCACCGAGAAGTGAGAGAGTTACATTTTCAGGAATAATCATTCACCGTTATATCATGTCTTTTGAGTCAAAGTTTAAACATCAAAAACATGTTTTTGAAAATAATTTTCCTTAAAATCTTAAAATGCAAACACACATACACATACACACACACAAACACAAACACACATACACACACACACACACACACACACACATATATATATATATATATATATCTATATATATATACACACACACACACACACACACACACTATATATATATATATATATATATTTATATATATACATATGTATATATATATATATATATATATGTATATATATATATATATTATATATGTATATGTATATTTATATGTATATTATTATTATTATTATTATTATTATTATTATTATTATTATTATTATTATTATTATTATTATTACTAGCCAAGCTAAAACCCTAGCTGGAAAAGCAAGATGCTATGAACTCAAGGGTTTCAATAGGGAAAAATAGCCCAGTGAAGAGAGGAAATAAGGAAATAAATAAATGATGAGAAAAAAATCACAATAAATCAGTCAAAAACAGTAACAACGTAAAAACTGATATGTCATATATAAACTATAAAAATTCTCATGTCAGCAAGCCTGGTCAACATAAAAAACGTTTGCTCCAACTTTGAACTTTTGAAGTTCTACTGATTCAGCTACCCGATTAGGAAGATCATTCCACAACTTGGTCACAGCTGGAATAAAACTTCTAGAATACTGTGTAGTATTGAGCCTCATAACGGAGAAGGCCTGGCTATTAGAATTAAATGTCTGCCTAGTATTAAGAACAGGATATAATTGTCCATTGAGATCTGAATGTAAAGGATGGTCAGAGTTATGAGAAATCTTATGCTAACATGCAAAGGAACTAATTGAGCGAAGGTGCCAAAGATTAATATCTAGATCAGGAATAAGAAATTTAATAGACCGTAAGTTTCTGTCCAACAAATTAAGATGAGAATCAGCAGCTGAACACCAGACAGGAGAACAATACTCAAAAGAAGGTAGAATGAAAGAATTTAAATACTTCTTCAAAATAGATATATCACCGAAAATCTTGTAAGACTCCTCAATAAGCCAATTTTTTGTGTAATTGAAGAAGAAAAAGATATGTGTCCTCTCAAAAGTAAGTGTGCTGTCGAGAATAAACCTAAATTTTAAGTCATACTAATTTAAAAAAAAAAAAAAAAAAAAAAAATATATATATATCAATACTGAGATCGGATGTTTAGGAGCCACCGTCCTTGACCTACTTACATTCATACTTTGAATTTTTTTTAGGATTCAACTTCATTCCCCATGATTTCCACCATGCACTAATTGTAGCGAAATCTCTATTAAGGTATTCACCAGCCCCAGATCTACATTCAGGGGATGGAATTGATGCAAAGAGAGTAGCAGCATTGCATATGCAACAAGCTTGTATCTAGCCCAAACCATATGAAAAGTAATGGGCCAAGACACTACCCTGTGGAAAATCGGATATCATATTCCTATACTCACTATGGGTGCCCATGAACAACAACTCTTTGAGGTTTATTACTTAAAAAATCAATGATAATGCTAAGAAACGATCCACCCACTACCCACTGTTTCAGTTGAAAACAAGGGCCTCGTGATTAACATGGTCAAGGGCAGCAATAAAATCAAGGTCAATCATACGAATTTCCTGACCACAATCAAGCGATTTCTGTTCAGCATTGGCGATTGTAAGAAGGGCATCCCATGCTCCAAGGCTTTTACGAAAACCAAATTACAAACTAGGGAATAGATGATTACCTTCATCAAACCTATTAAGACGTTCAAAAACTTTAGATAATATGGGAGTTATAGAAATCTGGCGGTAATCAGTGGGAGTTGAGCTACCCCAAACACATTTATATAGAGGAGTAAAATTACTAATTCTCCAATAAGAGCTAAAAGCTCTTCTTCTTGTTAACTTGCGCAAAATAACACATAACTTTGGAGCTAAGGAAATCTGCTGTCTTTATAAAAAAATAAAAAAACTAAAATAAAATAAACAAAGGAAAAATAGCATTTGGTTCCACACCTGCATAAGCATCAAGGTCCATGAACACAGCTTTAATCTCACGAGATCGAAAAGCATGTTTTCTTTCAAATCCATCAAATACTAATAAAGATATACTCTCGTATATATTTTCAGGTCTTTTTCATGACATTATCAAGTCAATTTTCATGTCGATAGTGTTACCCCTTTCATTTATGAGACTGGATTTATTGCATCAAATGGCTTTCCAATTATTTTCATAATATATCTCTGAAAAGCAGCCAACTATATTTGCCTTTTGACAACATTTATTGAAGTCAGTTTTTTACCATTATCTTCATTTCTTAAAATCATGCCATGACTCAAATGAATTTCATCTCTATAAGTACATATGTTCTATTACTTCCCTTTTCGACACAAAACTTTAGCGAGAGTTTTATAATAATAATAATAATAATAATAATAATAATAATAATAATAATAATAATAATAATAATAATAATAATAATGAAAATTGCATTAACTAAAGAGCAAGACGATCAAAGGAACATCTGAAGTAGTAAATAGAAAGAAGAGAAGAAGAAAGGAGAGGGAAAGGTCACTCGGTATGGTAGTCACATTCAAGTCGGATGAGAAAATCATTTGACACCTTTTTTCGCTTCTTGGTCTCCGGTTGTAATCTTTGAATGTTGGTTGTAGACTTGCCATATGAAATGTTTAAATGTGAACATTGAAATACTCATTCGTGGTAAAGAATAACATTTCTAAAAAATATAAGACCGCCAGGAAGCTTTTGGTAATTATAAACAGTATTGTGTTTTCGGAGAGTTTTGTAATGTTTCCTTTATGAGATTATGCAAAATAATCGCGTCGTCAGCGACTGAATTGTAGTTATAAAAAAGAACTTGACGTGAGATTACATAGGAATTTATCCTATTTAATCTTATTCCGCTTTATCTGGGTATGAATACAGAGAAAAAAAACCACAAACATTTAGAAATTACGATTTTTTTTATTCAAGACAATATAATCATGCTTTTATCTGGGAATTTTCAGCTTTCCTTTATATGAAGATATGCAGTAAGTCTATTTTCAGCTTAGATTTCATCAAAATTTTTCACAATACTAGCCTTTTTTTATGAATTTTGTTTCGTAAAAGATAAAAGCAAATACATCTCTCCTCTAAAACAGCAGAAGTATTATTTTCTTATTAAGGAGTGATTAGAATATATTTTATGGAAATAGTAAATATTTGCTTATGAACCCTTTCGTTCATGATCTTGTGACCTTTTCATATATATATATATATATATATACATATATATATAAACATATATATATATATATATATATATAGATTATATATATATAATATATATATATAAATATATATATATATATATGCATATATATGTATATATATATATATATATATACATATATATGCATATATATATATATATATATATATGAGTGTGCGTTTATGTATAAACAAATGGTCATTATCTAGGCCCTAGATAGTGACCATTTGTTTATACATAAACGCACACTCATATATATATACATATATATATATATATATATATATGCCCTAGATTCTAGGGCATTTCCACTGTCTCCTGACTCCGCCATTTATGAGCAAAAATTAAACCTTTAAATCATAGGTATAAGTGTCTTTTCCTTTTTTTGCAGAAATATATTCCTTGTTAGAAATCCTTTCAATTGAATTGAATTGAAAGGTCTGTACTGACCTCTTTAGTAACTAATCTATTACCTGCTCCGCTCATTATATGCATTATGCCTGGAGGTGACAAATTATTTTTTTCTAACTTTCATAAGATTGGTGAGACAAGCTTTCACCCAAGTAAGACCTGTAGGGTCAAGAGTATGAATATATTTTCAATGGAGTATTTTTTTAGAGGGGCTCAAACATTTTCCCCTTAATTAAATTTCAAAAAATTAATACATCTTATTTTTATCGTTAAAAACTAGATGATATAAAAAGAAAGAATAATTTAATTGATTTGCATCACCAGTTTTACAATAGTAAAATCGTAAATAATCAAATACAGAATTATAATCTGCTTGAGAGAGAGAGAGAGAGAGAGAGAGAGAGAGAGAGAGAGAGAGAGTTCTTCTGTTATTTTTGCAGTCTCATTTTCTGTTATAAGCTTCGACCTCATATTCTTAGTAATTCCTTTTAAGAAACACATTCCTTTAATTTAATCAAATCCTTATTCAGAATAACCCCTCTCAGTAACTTTCTAATTTAAGCACCTTTCTCTTCTCAAGTAACTTTTCATTTGAGTAACAGCGCATCTCGAGTGACTTAACCTTTCAAGTAGTTCTTCCCTCCTGTAGCTCTTCCCTTTACTCTCAGTAGTGAGAGTGAGGGAGGATATCGTTAACAGTTCACAACAAAAACTTCAGGACGTTAAAGGGGTAGGAAGGTAGAAGGTTAAAAAAGGATGCAGCATTTTTAACCTTTTTCTTTACTACCGTTCCAGCATACTTTCATTCATATGTCTTCTCAATCTTTTTACTTTTGACTTCATCCTGCAACTGAAGAGTTCTCCTACCCTGTTACACAACACCTCACCCCATCCAATCGGCCTCAATTCTTGGCCATATAATACGAATTTCATACATTTCATAAATTCTCCAGTTAACTTCTCTCTTATAAATCAAATTCCCAGAGTTTTAAGGATCTTCATGACGGCACCTTTGTCTCATTCCGTTCTATCATTCGTTCCTATTGTCTATATTTGGGCAGAGAGAGAGAGAGAGAGAGGAGAGAGAGAGAGAGAGAGAGAGAGAGAGAGAGAATTCTTTTTGCTAACCAATACGTATCATTACATTGAGAAGCTATGAAAATTGCAATTAGAAAAAAATGGATATATCTACTTAAATATAATTCATATGCATTACATTGTTTGGTTAATTATTTGTATATGCATATCAGTATTTGTCTTCCTCTTCTATAGGTTCTAAAATGTTACCTTATGACACTCCACCGCTTCACCAGATAAAAAACAAAATCAATAAATATATGAAAATAGCAAAAGAAATGAGCAGCCAGAGCAACGACAACTATATTTGTTCTATAGGAAATCACAAGTAACAATGTTCCCAATAGGAGTTTGTGAAATAATTTGATGGGAACCCCAGGATTCCCAAATCACCACCTCTATAAAATCAATAAAGGCATGAAAAATATAAATCTCGCTCCGATTGCCAATTCTATTGAACACTCTTCCAATTATTTCGGTTGCTTTAGCGGACAATTTCCATTTATGATATAGCATCGATTGAGAGAGAATACTCTTAACCCGCTCTGATCACTTGATCAACTTGTCTGACCAGATGATCAACCTGGATGGTTTTGGTTGAGCTGCACACCTGTTGCTCACAGTGGAGTTTAATCCTGGCGCGGGTCAGTAATTTGGTATTTCATTAATTGCATCATTTGCAATATTACTGATGTAGTGGAGACCAGATGAAATCGTTAAAACCATCCGTAAGCTCAAAGGGATGTAATGTATATGATAGATGAAATGCCATCTGGGATTTTGATCATATGTTTTAATTCAAAATAAAGTTTATCAATATTCTAAAAACTAGTTTAAAGTATCGTAGGGTAATGGAAAATGGCTTTATCGTCTTTATACGAATAGTAGCTTATAAGTAGATAACATAAACTCCAATCATATCCTTGGTACAAACCAAACTCTTCTTATTCGATAGGAATGTGAAAAGCCAGACTTTTCCATGAATTGGCGCAATGCCATAGACCTATCCTGTGAGACCCACACAGCAGATAAACCTACAATTAAGATATAGGTTTTAAGTATAAGTTTGCTTAACAAACAGAGCATTGTAATAAATGTATTGTTATAAAATGATATTAAAAATTCAGTTTGTGTTCCCTGATTACAAATTACTGCATTTGTCTTGAGGAATACTGTATTATCAATTTTCTCTATATCCCGTATAATGAATTTTGTTTCTTCTTTCTATTTATCACCATTTACTTTTAAGATCGTATTGTTCACTGAAAGTTCCTTAGGTTTCCTTTTGATTCGGCCCCAATATGAGAAGTGCTTTCATGAAATTCTTATACTGTATTCTGAAACCTGTACAATAATATATGCAAGATATTATGAATCTAAATTGTTTTTGGTAAATGATTTACAGGTAAGACTTTTCATGAAATTAAAGATACGTGCCTGCCGTCACAAAATAGACAAATATTTTGATAATCACTTGATAAGAATACATAATCTCTACAATATCCTTTAAAAAGAATAGATAACAATAGGAAAAATGTTCATGCTTTGGTGGGTGTCATAAGTACATCGATATTCTTTTATCTTATGGTTTATCTAAATTCTATCATCATCATCATCATCACCATCTTCTCCTCCTACGCCTATTGACTCAACGCCTCGGTTAGATTTTGCCAATCGTCTCTATCTTAAGCTTTTAAATGACTACTCCATTCATCGTCTACTTCACGCTTTATAGTCCTCAGCCACACAGGCTTGGGTCTTCTAACTCTTCTAGTTCCTTGCGAAGCCCAGTTGAAAGTTTGGTGAACTAATCTCTCTTGGGGAGTCCGAAGAGCATGCTCAAACCATTTCCATCTACCCCTCACCATGATATCATCCACATAATGGCATTTGAGTAATCTCTCTTATAGTTTCATTTCTATTCCTGCCCTGTCATTTAACTCCCAATATTCTTCTAAGGACTTTGCTCTCAAATCTTTATTATGCCATTAATCAACTAATTGATATAGTTTTGTATATATTTGTATCTGTTTTACATAAATCAATTATTAATTTGTTAATTTACCTAATTATTAATTTTATTTTCAACTATACAGATCTGCTTTAGTTTTTTCCGAAGTGGTAAAGTGTTTTCTTTTTAATCTTTTTATTTTCACGGAGTACGCTATAATATAGGAATCTATCCTCACAGTATATGCCCTCAAGATTTTTAAGATGGCCTAGAATTCCGATGAGATAATCAATCATTGTTTAGATTCTAAAAATACATAAGGTGGACGATTAATTGATTTTGAGTTTTCTGGCATCCTGATATCGAAGGTCATTGATGCCAATATCATTTGTTTTAAATAAAGAATAAAAGGAAATTCAAATAAAAACCATAATAGCGAAGACGTCCTTTTATAATGTTAAATAGCTTTCGAAAGACCTGCAAAATAAGGGCAACACCAAACAGAGAATTAATGATATATTTATATAGGCCAACTCGGAAATGTATTTTCGTAGAATGTAATTTAATTAGCTGTTTTTCCTATATACTTTTCAAAGATCCCAACGCTAAATTCACGCGAGGAAAATCCAGGCATAAACAGCAAACGGAAGTGAAATATGCATCAATGCATTTTCGGAAATCACTGAGGAAATTGCATTAGCTTTGACGCCAACCGACTGAACCTTTTGGGCTGTTGAGATTCGGAGTCTTTTAGGTGAACATTTACTCTGGCAACTTGAAAGGTTGAGTCATTTAACGAAACGCAATCACTGATTCCCCAGTTAGTTAAACTGCGTTTGCCGGGCCAGAGCAAGGTCTATTAATCCAGGTCTTGGTCAGAGTCTCTCTCTCTCTCTCTCTCTCTCTCTCTCTCTCTCTCTCTCTCTCCCTGATTCGGAGAAGGACTCGAATACTGCTTGATAAAAGAAATGTTGAAGCAAATTTCAATCGCTCTGATGGGATTGTCACATTC
>NC_090742.1:115244360-115254360 GCF_036898095.1 Palaemon carinicauda
CTTTGCATTGCAGAAGGCCGCTTCATGAAGGGGACTCCACTTCAAGTCCTTTGGCTTGCCCTTGAGGGAGGCGTAGAGGGGCGTAAGAGTGGCGGCAATGGCTGGCAGAAAACGGTGATAATAGCTGATCATGCCCAAGAATTCCTGGAGAGCTTTGATGGTCAAGGGCGTGGGGAGGTCCTGAATGGCTGCTACCTTCTCAGGGAGGGGATGGACTCCTTCAGGAGTGATGCAGTGCCCTAAGAAAGACACTTTGTTGGCGCCAAAGGTACACTTGTCGTACCGGACTACAAGGCTGTTTTGTTGCAGGCGGTCGAGCAGGATGCGCAGGTGACGGAGTTGTTTCTCTTTTGAGGAGGAGAACGCAAGTATATCGTCCACATAACATACACAGAAAGGGAGGTCCCCTTAGATGCCATCCATGAGACGTTGAAAATTGGCCCCGTCATTACAAAGGCCAAAACAGGAGTAATTGAAGGTGTATGTACTAAATGGAGTGGTGATTGCGGTCTTGCGGATGAGTTCTGGATTCATAGGCACCTGATAATACCCCTTCAGGAGGTCGAGCGTAGAGAAAACGTTCGCTTTGTGCAGAGGTGGTAACATCAGCGAGGTTTGGGAAGGGGTAGTGATCCGGTTCTGTTTCCATGTTCAGGCGCCTGTAATCCCTGTACAGATGGAGGGACCCTTCTTTCTTCAGAACGATGTGTAAGGGTGACGACCATGGGCCGGAGGCCTTTTGGGATAGGCCCATTTCCTCTATTTCGGCGAACGTGTGCTTGGTGGCCGCCGATCGTTTTGGTGCCAGAAGTCTGAATTTTGCGAAGACGGGGGGTTCCGTCGTCTTGATATGGTGATAGATACTGTGGTTTGCAGGAGCTGTGGGCGTTCGGCGAAGTTCTGGAAGGAAAACTTCCGAGTACGACGTGAGGAGGTGGGCGTAGGCATCCGTGGGTACGTTGATGTGGAGAGCAAGGTTGGAGGCGGCCGGTTGAAGAGGTATCGACAAGTACGAGTCTGCGTTGACCAATCATCGGGGGGGACATCGACCAGAAGGTGGAAAATGAGAAAGGAAATCCCCACCGATGATTGGCAATGTGACGTCATCAACGAAAAACTTCTAATTAAATTTACCGTTTCCGAACGATAATGTGAGGTTCTCGTAACCGTATGTGGGTATCGTAGATCCAATGGCAGCTACCAAGCTGACGTCAGCAGACATAGACAGACTACGTTGTGTCCTTAAGAGTTCCCTTGGCAAAAGAGAACGACAAGCACACGTGTCTACCAAAAATCGCACACCCGTTCCTGCATCATTTAAAAAGGAAAGTTTAGAAAAACGGGAGACCAACGCCACGAGCGATGGCCTACTCACACGTTTTTTGGCCACTGATAATCCTTGGCACATTTTTTCGTGGTTGCCCCGAATCTGAAGTGGTAGTAGGAAAACTGCGGTGGATGGGAGGTAGTAAGTGGCTGTAGAAGTCGTTGGTTTGGGGACGATTAAGTGGTTGGTGGTGGGTGGCTTTGTCGCCTTTTCGGCACGTCACAGGGTAGGCGTGTATGTCCTCAGCTTCGTTATGGGTGGATGCATTGATGGAGGTCTTGAAGTGGCTGCCCAAAAGGGCGTCGGCTGTGGTCATCAAGTCCTTTATGGGTAAACTATCGACATTTGGTATGGCAGAGCGTACAGATTCGGATAAACGGCGTATGCAAAGGGCACGAAGTAGGTTCACCTTACGAGAAGAGCCGTCTGCGGCAGGCTGTAGGTAAGCGATACTGGTCATTTCCCTGAGGGCGAACGAAGCCCTTTGGTCCCTCAACGCTTGGTGAGAGAGTTGAAAAAGATTTGCTATATGGGCGGCTGGCAACGGCGAGTACTGCTGCAGAAGGTATGTTTTAAGGCTGTCATGTTCTATTGGGGTGTTTCCTTTTTCACAAAGCAAGTCAGATATTTCCGGGAAGGTGTCCTTGGGTATCTCCGAGAGAGCATAATCTGCTTTGCTGGTTGAGCGAGTCAGGCAAAACTGGACTTCTGCGCACTGAAACCAAGCAAACGCCTCTCCGCTGCTAATGATGAATGTTTCAATGGAGCAGCCACAGCGCCAACTTCCGTAGAGTCCACAATAGTACCAACGATGGAGGGGCGAGGGGCGAGGGGGAGTGGAAGGCCGGAGGAGCGAGTCGATTTCCTGGGTCACCAATGTGACAAGATGAGAGAAGGTTGTGACTCAGAGACAGGAGGAAAGCAACTGAGTGAGTTTATTATGTTTGTTGTTTGTAGAGATTGCCTGGCCCTTTTGGCCAGACACGGGCTTTTGCAATCTTGCAGCCCATAGGTGTTGGATAGGATATATTGGGATAGGTAGTTGGGTGGGGGATATTCTGCAACATTTATTTTAGGTTATTGGGATGGGTTTTGGGTGGTGATGGGATATTTGAAAAGGAGTGATTTACTGTGGAATGTCGTCCCATGAGCCCACTGGCTCCAGTCAGAGTTGGAGAGAAAGAGTTATAGTACCAAGTCCCGATAAGTAGGAGAGCTCGGGAAAGAGTTGAAAATTTGTAGTCAGAGAAATTGACATAGGTGAAGTAAAAAACACTTCATAGTGGTTTAAGCTAAAGTGTCAGATAGAGGGATAGTGTGAGATTTCAGCTAAGTAGGAGAATGCTGAGGAGGAGGAGTTGTAGCAGTCTTAGTGGCAGAGATAGGGTGGAATATAATATTTTTTTTTTTTTTTTTTTTTTTTTTAATAAGATAATACTTTTGATACTTTAATGGATATTTTCAAGGGGGATGAAGTTGTTGATGGCAACAGTGGGCTGCCATCTGAAGAGAGAAGAATGTGTTGGAGGTCAAAGAGACCTCCCTGATCCCTGCCACACCCCCCCCCCCCCCCCTGACAGGCAACACAGGCCGCCAGCCGAGAGGAGGGGAGGATGCGCCAGAGGCCAGAAAGGACCGCCGATGACCATGGCCACGCCCCCAGACAGGCAACACAGGCCACCTGTGCGACAACGGGCTGCCAGTCCAGAGGATAGGAGGACAAGGCCGCAGCCACCAGCAATCCCCCAGCCTCAAGCACAGAATTGTAGAGAGGATAAGGTTTCTCTTTTAATTGCCGCTTTGATTTTGCTTTGACATTATTACAAAGCTAACTCAGTGGAGGGTAACTCCGGAGAAATGCTGAGAGGGTGTTGTGATTGTCAATAATGTGATTGACAATTTCTGTTGCTGTTGCAGGAGTATTGGGATGAAGATCCTGCCGAAGTATGCTTGTTTCCTGATATTGCTGTAGATAGTGCTGTAAAGGTTCTTCTGTGTCCTGATTACAGTACTTGCATGGTCTGATTAGTTTGTGTTGTGCTGCAGGGTCTTGGCCGTTATCTAAGATGATCTGCCAGTTGCATAGATATCCCAGTCGCAGTCTGCAGATGATTACTGCTTCCTGGCGAGGTGTTTGTCTCGCAATTGGGTGTGGTAATATGTTTGTGGCTTCAATGTACCACTTTGCAGATCTTGAGCCATCAAGGAAGGCCCTTTTAACTTCACTAGTCTTTTGAATGTTGCAGTAGGTGGCCATTTTATTTTGAATGGTTTTTAATGACTGTTGCAGAGTGATGCTCATAGTTTGGCACATTAAGGCCGATTTAGCTTGGTGGTCGGCCTCATCGTTGCCAGAGATTCCTGTATGACTTGGTATCCAGTTCAAGGTGACTTGCCTGTTGTTTCTTTGGTGGAGCAGGGCTAAGAATTTAATTGCAGTGATAAGGTGCAAATTCTCTGTGGGCTCATTGTTGCTGAGGGCCATTGCGGCTCCTCTGGAATCTGTATGGATCGTTGTGTTACCATTTTGTTGATTGGCAGAGTGTTCTAGGGCTTTTGCAATGGCCACTAGTTCAGTTTGCAGTGTGGAGGCAGGGTTGGAAAGTCTCCAATTTGCTTTATATCCTGATGTAGAGATAATTGCAGCCACAGCTGCAGGGATAGCACGGTCAACTGATCCATCTGTGTAGTAGGTATGAGGCGCAGGAGTGTTCCTGATTGCATCTGTTGCAGCTGCATTGAGTTGCTCTTGCGTGCAAAGAGCCTTGCTTGCTGCGGGTAGGATAGTGAAGTTGTATTTGATGGGATCACATGCCCAGGGAGCAGGAGGGATGTAGCCCTCAAACATTTGTTGTCCCTTAATTTTGTGAGCCTCGTTTTGCATCTGCATTCTTCTGAGTGTATCCAGTAGTTTCTTTGCATGGGAGCTGGGCGGATCAAGTTCTTCAGCAAGAGATAGAAGCCTTTTTATTTTGTCATTGAGTGGGCTTTTTCTGTCTGCGATGATTGACTTGAATATGGTGCTGCTATTCCTTATGTCAATTCTGGCTGACAGGGAGATTAGGTTAGTTTCTGCTTTGAGTAGGCAGAGTCTTGTCCACATTGGAGAGCCACTGATGAGTCTCATGGCATTATTTTGGACCACCTCTAATGAAGCTTTTTGAGTGTCGGTCAATGCAGTAAGTGTGGGTGCTGCATAATCAATGTGGGATCGAATTGCTTGTAGGTAAAACAGCCTTAGGAGGTTATTGGATACTCCTTGTCTGAGGGAGGTCATTCGTTTCATGGCTGATAGACGGATTTTTGTCTTCTCTCTGAGGTAGGTTACTTCATTAGCTGCTGACAGGGTTTTGCTAATGATTACCCCGAGGTATATGAATTGACTCACCCATTCGATTTCCTCACCTCTCAGTGTGAAATTTTGAGGGTTTTGCGAGCGTTTTATAGCCATTGCTTTGGTTTTGTTGGTATTGATCTTCAGACCAAGATCATTGCATTTGGCTTGGATCATGTCAAGAGCTTTTTGAGTATTATTTTTGACATGAGCTTTGTTTGGGCATACTATGCATATGTCATCCGCATATATGAATATCTCCACTCCTTTTGGGAGTTTTAGAGTGGCTATATCCTCCATTGGCAGATTGAACAGGTAGGGGCTGAGTATGCCTCCTGGTGGTGTTCCGTTTTCTAGGGGGATGAACTCAGTGGTTTTTCCTTGGAAAGTGACTCTGGCCTCTCGATTTTGTATATAGTTTCGAGTCCAGGCCAGTAGGTGTCCTTTCACTCTTTTTTCAACAAGTGTAAAGAGTATAGCTGGTGAGCTGGCTAGCTCAAAGGCTTTCTCGAGATCAAGGAAAATGACAAAAGCTTTTTTGTCGTTGATTGTTGAGAGGACATCTGTGATGCATTCTTGATTGCCTATGCCATTTCTGTAGGCATATAGGCGATGAGGTAGTTGGCCTATTTTCCACTGCAGTCTGTTCAGTACCATTCTCTCATCTACTTTCTCTATGCAGCTTATCAAAGCTATAGGTCTGAAGGTATTAGGCTCCTTAGGTTTTGGAATAGGTTTAGTGTCCTGCTGGTTCCTTGTGGTTGGACGTAGTGTTTCCGTATGTGTCCTATTTATTAGATGCAGGTAGACTAATTTGGCATGGTTTCCCATGTTCCTCAGCATGCTATATGTGATAAGATCGGCTCCAGGGGCAGTGTCCTTCCTGCCTTTTGATAGGGCCGTATTTAGTTTTTCCATGGTATAGGGGTGATCAGTGTCATCTACCATGTTGCAGGCGGCTTCTATGATGTTGTTCCTGATTGGGAGCAGAGTTCTCTGCCTGTTGATGGTTGGCAGAGGTAGATTGATGCTTTTTACTATGTCCGCAAACTTGTTGGCAATCCTCTTGGCTTCAGCTAATGGGTCTGGGTGTGTAACTCTAGGAGTATTATATTTCCCAGAGACTTGGTTAAACCAGCCCCATATTTTGGCTAGGGATGTGCTGAAGTTGACCTCGTTGCACCATGAGTACCATTTGTCTAGTTTTACTTCCAGTGATACTTGTACAGAATGCTTGATGATTTCTACAAGTAGATTATGTAGTTCATCTGTTCTGTGTTTCCTGAGAAGTTTGCTGGTCCTGTTTATTCTAGCATTCATTTCTTTGATGCGGCTGTTGTAGTACCAGGCATCGGCATGTTTCTTCTCAGAGTACTTTTTTTGTGGCATGGATACACTGGCTGCTACCTCTAGTTGTTTGCTGAAGTCGGTAGATAGGGTGGAGATATCATTATGCGGGTGTTTGATATATTCCAAGGCCCACTCTGTCATGGCTGTTTCGAATTTTTCCCAGTCAGCAAACTCCGGGTTTCACCTTTTTGGGGGTGGAGGAGGAGGTGGGTATTTCTGCAATTCGAGTGTTACTTCTATGGCAAAGTGATCGCTGGTTAGTACAGGATGTAGTTGCCATTTAGCTCCTCTTTGTATGGCACTGGAGAAGTAGGTAAGATCTAGACGACCTCCTTTTAAATGGGTGGCTTCTGTAACATTTTTGAGCAGTGCTACATCAGGATATTCTTGCAGTAGGGCATGCAAGTGTCTGTCAGTTTGATTTGTTTCAGATATAGAGTTCAGGAACTGATGATGAGCATTAAAGTCGCCTGCAATAATTGAGTCTTCGTTGGAGGCTTCTGCAAAGAGTGCCTCGGCATCGATGTATTTTGCTGGGGATTTATGTATGTTGTGGACTATTAGCGTTGTGGTTAGGAGAGATATCTGGATACTTAGCGTCTCAGCCTCGGTCCCACAGTCAATGCTTGGTAGTAGTTTGGAGGGGATACTGCTTTTAATGAGGGTAGTCAGTCCTCTTGTCGTTGGTGATTGATATGTTGTGTATACTTTGTATCCTGAGAACGAGAATGGTGTGTTCTCATTAAGCAGAGTTTCTTGCAGTATGATAATGTCAGGGTTTGCACTGAAGTTTGTGATTGAAGAAATGCAAACTTGTTTCGAAGTCCACAAATATTCCATTGGAGCACTTTTACCTGCGTATTGTGATCGTTGCAAGTGGTTGTATTAGGTCCATTTGCATTGGGAACTATGAAGGGAAATGAGCTTCTAGTTCCTGGGCGGCGTTGTCAAACACGAAGTCATCCAATGACTCCTGTGAGAATTTGATTTTGCGGGATCGCAAGAAGTTTCGGAGTATGTTGCTGATGGCTGCCAGCAGAGCACCCATGGGACATGCAGAGATGTCGAGCTCACTGATGTCTCTGTTGAAAGGTTGTTTTTAGGGGCGTGAGGCGCTAGATTTACTTGTGAAGGTGGAATGTAGGTTAGGAAATTCTTTTAGGGAGTGGGAAATCTTAGGTGTGTGAGTGATAGGTACAGAGGTGGATGGGTTGGGTTCTGGTTGTTTTGGCTGGGTGAGGGTAGGAGAATTGGTTGGAGAGGTAAGTTTTAGAGGTGAGGGAGTACGGGGAGTATGGGTTGGGGATCTTTTTTCTTTGGAAGGAGGTTTAGGTGGCCGTTGAGGTTTAGGATCTGGAGGGGGAATTGGTGGAGAGGAAGGTTCAGGAATGGAATGTCTGGAAGGGTTAGGATTTTTTTGGGAGGAAGGTGTAGGGTTTTGTGTAGTTGGATGTGGCTGCGTTCGACGCTGTTGACGTGGATGGAGGTTGTAGTGGCGGTCAGCTCCTTGGCGGTCTGCTATTCTCTGAAGTCTATGGGGGCATCTATCATGCCAAGCATGATGGGATCCTCCACAGTTAGGGCAACAGGCGATGGTTTTATGCCCTGCTTTGTGCCTGGCAATACAGTAGGCGGTGGGGTGTTGTCTGCTGCTGCAGACCCCACAGATCTCCGGACCTGTGCAGCGGGATTTATGGTGTCCAAACTTTTGACACCGGAAGCATCTGAGTGGCTCTTCGATGTACTCTTCGGTGCGAAAGGTGCCCCAAAGGCCGAAGGAAAGGTGAGGAGGGCGAGTTCCCTTGTGGACTGCCTCCAGTTTATGGGATCTGCCTCCGGGCTTTCCCTCACATCTCTTGACAGTGATGATAGAAGGATGTTGGAGCACTGGTTCAAGTGGAAGGTCGAGGTCGTAGACAACAATGATGATGGTAGGTCTTTCGTTGATGTATAGTTTAAGGACATTTTCCTGTTGCTCTAGGTAGGTCTTGGTCTGCTCATCTTTAGCTGTGATGACCAGTTGCCCCCTGCAATTGGGCCGTATGGTCATATTAAGTCGAGGATTGCTGGCTTCCATGGCAACTATGGCAGCATAGGATGTTATGCTGGGTCCTGGAGTAAGCCTAAACTTGGAGTCTTCAGTTGCTGCTGTTTGTGTAGGTGGGTCTTGAGAGGGGATGCTCTCAGTCTCAGCTATTTCTTTGGTTGCTGGTAGGCGGTCCGGGGTGTGCACAGGGTGGTCCCTCGAAGTTCCAGGGACTGGTTCCATTGCAGGTGGTTGAGGGCGCTTAGCATGGCTCCTCAAAGTCAGGCCTCTGGGTTTTTTATCGTTCCCTTCTCCATTTTCATTCGAGGGGAGGAGGTGGGGATGGGGGACAAACCCCTGTCTGCCATTGCAGACCGCGATGATGGTCTTCAGCTGTCGAACGATGTGTACTGCAGGTGTCGTCGAATGAGGAATTAAAACAAAACTAAAATCAAGACTAAGTAAAGTCTTGAAAAATCACGAACACTGAAATAACTCTACGGGGACCACAGTGAAAATTTCAGTTACTCGGTGGTTAAAGTCGATCTTTTCACTAGCTTGTTAGTGAAGAAGATGAGTTTATTATAGAACACTCTCCTTTATATACAAAAGCTCAAGACAACAAGAAATTTCATGTTCAATATCGACACCGTTACCGGTGAGAAAAACAGACATGATTATTCAGGTTATTTTTAGTGCAAGGGAAGAGCGAATATACAAGCATAATATATACACTAAATGAACTATGTACGATCGTGTGACACACGGTTGGTACATATACTTATGGGGAAAAAGAATATTATAGATCACTGTCTTAGCATTATTATTATTATTATTATTATCATTATTATTATTATTATTATTATTGTTAATACTAGCTAAGCTACAGCCCTAAATGGAAAAGCAATATGCTATAAGCCCAAAGGCTCCAACAGGGAAAAATAGCCCAGTGAGGAAAGGAAATAAGGAAATAAATAAATGATGAGAGTAAATTAACAATAAATCATTCTAAAATCAGTGTTAACGTCAAAGCAGATATGTCCTATATAAACTATTAATAACGTCAAAGACAGATATGTCATTTATAAACTATAAAAATACTCATGTCAGCCTGGTCAACATAAAAACATCTGCTCAAACTTTTATCCGATTAAGAAGATCATTCCACAACTTGGTAACAGCTGGAATAAAACTTCTGGAATACTGTGTAGTATTGTGCCTCATGATGGAGAAGGCCTGGCTATTAAAATTTACTGTCTGCCTAGTATTACGAACATGATAGAATTGCCCAGAGAGATCTGAATGTAAAGGATGGTCAGAGTTATGAAAAATATTATGCAACATGCATAATGAACTCTCTCTCTCTCTCTCTCTCTCTCTCTCTCTCTCTCTCTCTCTCTCTCTCTCTCTCTCTCTCTCTCTCTCTCTCTCTCTCTCTCTCTCTCTTTTAATGTTTCAGCAGCATATACTGTATTTGTATCTATATTTCAAAGCAATAGTAATGTATTGGTTTTATTTTCGCTTTGACCTTCATAGAATTTTTAGTGTGCTTTTTATGCACTTAATGCTTTAAACAATTTTCTTCTATTAAACCTTTTAAACTTCTAATAATGTATCTCATTTTTATTCTGACTTTTTTATCATGATATTCTATAATTTTTAATGTTTAAAAAATGCATATTTGTATTAATGATTTTAATACTTTTAGGTGTGCTTTTTATGCACTTGATACTTTAAACAATTTTACATCTACTAAATCTTTTAAACTTCTAATAATGTTTTTAGTTTTTATTCTGACTTTTTTATCATGATTTTCTGTGAATTTTATTGTTTAAAATATGCATATTATTATTAATAATCTTAAATCTTTTATAATGCATCTGCCTTTTCTTCTGATATTTTCTGTTATGGTGTTCTGTGCTCTTTAGTGTTTTAAAAACATATTTTACCTGTAATTTATATG
>NC_090742.1:115274360-115281860 GCF_036898095.1 Palaemon carinicauda
GCTTATTTTTGGTGTCAAATGTGTGAATATTTAAATTAATGGCATAACCTAGTGTGAATACAAAGCATTGATATAATCTCTCTATTAACATTACTTTTGGTAATCCTTCAGAATGTCTTTTAATTTGGAGAAGTTTATGAACGATATAAAAGGAGAAATTTTGACTTTACGTTATGCCAAGAAACAGGAATTATTGTCTGTAGCCCAGAGATGTGATCTTGAGGTCGATCCAAAATATGTGAAAGCTGTCATTATTGATAAAATCCTGCAATTCTTCATAGATGAGGGAATCTTTGAAGATGATGATGAGGACATCGATGAGTTGCGCTCCCTTACTGGAGCATATGCCACCCCTGGAATAGATCCGAAAATAGAACAGTTGCGTCTTCAATTACAATTGCAGAAAGAACAACAGAAAATGGCTGCACTAGAACTTCAAAAGCAACAGCAACTATTAGCATTAGAGTATGAACACAAGTGTAAATTGGCTGAACTAGAGATACAAAAAGAACAGAAGTCGGCAAATATACAGATTAAGCTGAAAACTGATGGAGAGATACCCAGTAAGTTCGACATACTCAAAGCTAAAAAGCTGCTTCCTGATTTTGATGAAAAGGACCCAGAGGTATTCTTTACAACGTTCGAAGACACTGCTAAAACCTTGAAGTGGCCTCAGGAGCAATGGGTAATGGTTGTCAGAAATCAGTTCAAAGGTAAGGCAGCATATGTAATCTCTCAGATGGTTGAAGTAAAGGAGTATGATGTGATTAAAAAGGCAGTTTTAGATGCTTATGCCATCACAGCTGAAGGTTATCGGCAACAGTTCCGGCACTTTTACAAAATGCCTTCACAAACTTTTGTTGAATTTTGCAGTGACAAAGTTAGGCAATTTACAAAATGGTTGCAAAAGACAGGTGTTTCAGATTTTGAATCCTTAAAAAATCTTATTCTAATGGAAGAGTTCATTAGGAAATTGCCAGGTAACATTGCTACTTTCATTCTGGAAAAGGGAGAAACCAACTTGTTGAAAGCAGCCAGTTTAGCTGATGATTACTACTTGATTCATAAAACATTTAAACCATTTAATAAGTCTACTTTTTCTCAATCATCCACAGCATATTGTTCCTACTGTAAGCAGGAAGGGCATCACATAGAGAACTGTCCTAATCCTTCGTGCAAGAAGTCTGATGTTGGAAAGAATTCTCCGAACCCTAATAGGAAGGATAATAAGAAAACTTTTCATGTTGCTGCTCAAGAACTTGATGGGGACGTCTTCAAACCTTTTACTTGTAAAGGCACCGTGAATGGTATTCCAGTTACTTGCTTAAGAGATACAGGATCCTCCCAAAGTGTGGTAGCTCTGCCTTCACAGGACTTCAAACTGAGACATGAGTATGTTACTGTTTCGGACCTCAGTACCACCAAATCCATGCCTTTGGCAGAGGTGAATTTACAGTGTCCTTACTATCAAGGTAATGTTTTAATTGCAGTTTCACGAGATCCTTTGCCTTGTTCATCTATCCAGCTTTTAATTGGTAATGATCTTGCAGGGGCCATTGTTAATCCAGTAGTATCTGATCCTGATATTCTTATAGAAAATGAATCAAATAAATTAAATAATGCTGTTATTCAAATGACATCAATTAAACCAATTGTTATAGATAGTGGAAATAGAGTAGAGAAGACATTAGACCTTATAAATATGACCAAATCAAATTTCAAGGACTTGCAAAATAAAGATCCTGTTCTTAAGGATCTTTGGAAGAAAGTTGCAGAGCCAGATGATCATCCCAAAACTCCTTACTTTTATCTTGATAATGATTTGCTTTTTCGACATTTTAGGTCCTCCAAAGCACCAGCAACCACAACATGGTTTGACTGTCATCAACTGGTTCTACCACTCTCTCTAGTTCCAGCTCTTCTTGAATTAGCCCACTCTCATGTGAACCACTTTGGGGTCAACAAGACTTACTCTACCTTAGCTGAAGACTTCTTCTGGCCTGGGATGAAGAAGGACATTCAACAATTTATTAAAGCATGTCATCATTGCCAGACTACTGGCAAACCCAATGAGAGACTTCCACCAGCTCCTCTTCAGCCCATATCCGTACCAAAGTTTCCCTTTGAGAGGATTATCATAGACTGTGTTGGCCCAATGCCTAGGACTAAGCAAGGTAATGAGTATTTACTTACTGTTCTTTGCCCAACAACGAGATATCCCATAGCAGTGCCAATAAAAAATATAAATGCAAAAACTATAATTGGTCAACTTGTCAAAATTTTCACAACCTATGGATTTCCAAAGACATTGCAATGTGATAGAGGCACAAACTTCACTAGTAAGCTTTTTCAACAAGCTATGAGAGAATTCAATATTCATAACATATATGCTTCTGCTTATCATCCCCAAAGTAACGGTGCTCTGGAAAGAGTTCACCAAACTATTAAAAACCTTCTTCGGAAGTACATGCAGGAAACTTCGGAACAGTGGGATAGAGATATTGATCTTCTGATGTATATTATAAGAAGTGTACCACAAGAGTCCACTGGAGTGTCCCCTTTCGAATTAATGTTCGGAAGAAAGCCCCGAACCACTCTCAGTATGGTGAAGGAAAATCTAATTCATAACAAGGAAGAAGAGATTACCAACATTTTGTCATATCTACAGGAGCTAAAGGATAAAATTATATCACTTCATGTATTTGCTAATACCAATCTTTTGCATTCCCAGGAGAAGATGTCCCGCTTGTATGATAAAAAGGCAAAGCTGCGTGTATTTCAGCCAGGAGATGAGGTGCTTGTATATCATCCCATACCCGGTTCCCCCTTACGTGAAAAATTTATGGGACCTTACAAAGTGCTTCAAAGAATTTCTAAGGTAAACTATGTTCTCTCTACTCCTGATCGTAGACGATCAAAGCAACTAGTGCATGTGAATTTGTTGAAGGCATATCAAGCACCTATTCAAATGGTAAGTCATCTCTCAATTTCTCCTGAGGAGAAAATACTACCACTGGAGGAATCTTCCTCAGAGTTGCTCGTGGTTCTCCCTGACGATGATCAACTAATCAACTGGAAAGACAACACCAACAGTCAAATTCTAAAATCCTTGCCCAGTTATTTTACAGGAATACCATCTTCTCAGAGAAAATTACTATCCCAATTGCTCTCCAGGTTTCATGAAGTATGTTCTGACAGTTTGCAGAGAAGTCAAACTATTCAACATGATATCGTCATCGAGTCAGGTGTTACTCCCATACGCCAGACGTACTACCGTATGGTAGGCAAGAAGTTGGACTCGTTGAAACAAGAGGTACAGTATTTACTAGATAATGACCTTGCAGAACCAAGCACTTCACCATGGGCTTCACCCTGTCTCCTAGTAACTAAACCTAATAATCAACTAAGACTCTGTACTGATTATCGTAAGTTAAATAAGGTAACTGTAAAAGATTCATTCCCATTACCTAGAATCAATGATATCCTTGATAGCATTGGTAATAAGAAAATTCTTACACGGATAGACTTAATGAAAGGCTATTACCAAGTACCTCTAACTCAATCAGCTAAAGAAATCTCATCATTTATAACTCCATTTGGGTTATTCTCTTATAAGGTCATGCCATTTGGTTTAACTAATGCTCCTGCCACCTTTCAAAGGATGATGTCAGAGGTAATAAGAAATATGAAAGACACTTACGTATATCTGGATGACGTGGTGGTAGCTAGTGACGACTGGGATGAACACCTGCAGACCCTCGAAGAACTCTTCCATCGCTTCAGATCTTCAAGGTTAACGGTTAATTTGGCCAAGAGTGCTTTTGGGAGAGCTAAGGTAACTTATCTGGGGCATACAATCGGAGGTGGAAGTATAATGCCCAAAGACGTCAACATTGCAAGTATACTTGATTATCCAATTCCAACAAACAAGAAAGAGGTAGATGCAAGCAATTCGGGATACGGTGCAGTACTTCTACAGATGTCATCAGCTTGCAAGTCTGGAGATGAGCCGCCACTGGACTACTTGTTTCCAGTATCTTATTTCTCAGGCTCATTCAAAGGTTCACAAATTAGATGGGCAACCATAGAAAAGGAGCTTTTTGCCATCATAGCTGCTCTTCGTCACTTTGCTCCATATTTAGAATGCAACCACAAGGTCATCGTCTATACAGATCATCGACCTTTAACCTTCCTGGATAGATCACGACTACTGAACGACAAATTGTTACGTTGGTCGTACTATCTCACAAGATATAATCTTGAGCTCCGTGCGATCCCAGGACATCAAAACAAAATTGCCGACGCATTATCCAGACTTCCTGCTATCTCTCATCCCAGCCATCCTAAGTAGGATGCTCTTTGGGGGGAGGATCTATGACGGAACGTCATAATTATTAAAAAAAAACTGTAAAAATTATTAGTGTAAATATGATATTATCGGATGTTTATGTTCAACGCCATCTATTATCAGTTATGTTAACTATTCTACATTATCCTTGGTTTCTTTTCCTTAACTTAGTCATACAGATATTTGCATTCCTTAGCCTTCTTTGCACTTGTAATTTGTGTGTTTCTTCAGAGAACTATTTAGTGCAGTGTTGAAAACATCTCTCTTTTGTTTACTATAATTGTTTTTGTGTTTTGTGATATTACGTGTGAAAGTAATTATATTGGAATTTAAGTTTATTTATTTAAGTATTAAATTACGGATTGTCTTTAGTGTTTAATTAAGTTCCTGCTGGATTGGAGAGGTAATTAAAAGAGGTAATTAAAAGTGGTTAAAACAACAAGTGAAGCAGACAGAAAGAATAATATTTTTGTTGGTGGTGATATTTTAAATTTATGAAGGATAACTTGAGTGATAACAGACCAGTAACATCCCCAAACCTAGCCACCAGGTAAGGTTCACTCAAGTCCGTCATAATATATATATATATATATATATATATATATATATATATATATATATATATATATATATATATATATAGATATATATATATATATATATATATATATATATATATATATATATATATATATATATATATATATATATGTCTATATATATATATATATATATATATATATATATATATATGTCTATATATATATATATATATATATATATATATATATATATATATATATATATATATATATATATATATATGCATATATGTGTGTGTATGTGCATGTGTATGTGCGTGTCTGCTTACATGTGTTTGTGCATATTTTCATGAGAGAAAATAGCAGATAATTTGTGGTAAGTAATATTATTATTATTATTATTATTATAATTATTATTATTATTATTATTATTATTATTATTGATACATGTTAAGCTACAACCTTAGTTGGGAAAGAAGGATGTTATACTCCCAGGGGCCACAACGGGAAAAATAGCCTAGTGAGGAAAGGAAACAATGAAAAATAAATATCTCAAGATCAATAACATTAAAATAAATATTTCTTATATAAACTATAAACATTTCAACAAAACAAGAGGAAGAGAAATTAGATAGAATAGTGTCCCCGAGCGTACCCTCAAGCAAAAGAACTCTAACCAAAAACAGTGGAAGACCATATTACAGAGGCTATGGCCCTACTACAGACTAGAGAACAATGGTTTGATTTTGAAGTTCCCTTCTCCTAGAAGAGCTGCTTACCATAGTTAAAGAGTCTTTTCTACCCTTACCAAGAGGAAAATAGCCACTGAACAATTATAGTGCAGCAGTTAACTCCTTGGGTGAAGAAAAATTGTTTGGTAATCTCCGTGTTGTTAGATGTATGAGAAAAGAGGAGAATATGGAAAGAATATGCCATACTATTTGGTGCATGTGTAGGCAAAGAGAAAGTGAACTGTAACCAGATATAACGATCTAATGTAGTACTGTGTGGCCAGTCAAAGGAACCCTTATTTCTCTAACGGTAGTATGTCAACGGGTGTCTAGTATATGTGCGTAGCATTAGTATATGAACGATGAATATTCATTTTATGTAGTTTAAGGAAAACTAACTGCTGCATTCTCGTCCAGTTATATCTATCTCCCACTGCGACCATGTAAAATGAGCTTTTTGGCACACATTTATTTGGATAATAGCAAAGCTCATAACAGATAATGATGGAAATAGACATAATTCTTCATTGTGTTTGAACATAATATTATTTGCATATTTGTAAGGAGAGAAGGAGCGTAACAAATTTTTTTTTTCTTTTTTTAGGACACGGTGCTGTATCACACTATATTCTAAAAATGCAGTCAGCTTTTATTAAACGTTAATAATCTCCGTTGGTTATTTTTTTATCTAGTACCTTACAACCTCGCTTTTATTATTAAGTAATTTGAGGCTCTGTAAAACACGAGCATTCTCTGACTGTATTGGGTTTGGCTCGTATGTTTAGTTACTAGCTTACCTCTTGAAATCATCCAAATAAACTTTGTCAGGTAACTATAGCCTTTAAGAATTTAATAAATCAACAGAAATTTTATGCTTACAACTGCATTCAAAACCTGATATTGGGTGAAAGATTTAAAAAAATTTTAGCGATAATGTGAGTAATGCTAGCTGAAATTCACAAATAAAAATACATTGCTCGAAAGAGTGAAAGGAAGGAACTCTTACATTACTGGAAGTGTTTGAAATTTATGGGCAAACCTTCTATGACCTCTACTTACCTTGGTCAACTCTGCTAGGCATTGACCCATCTTCACAAAAGGAACGAAACGTCTCTTCGTCCCGTTTTCGTTTATCTATAAACACCAGGGCAATAGGACGACGTTAAAGTTGCTATAATCCCCCCAAGAATTAAGTCTTAAGATATGATCGATTAAGAATAGATAAGAAGATATACTTTCATGTCAAAGAGCCTTGAAAGAGTGTAGAAGTAAGTCCTATGATATGTACTACCCTTAGAATAGATAAAAAGATATACTTTAATTTCAGAAAATCTTGAAAGAGAGTAAAAAAAAAAAAAGGAGTCTTATGATATGTAGTACCTTTGAATAGATGAAAAAATATACTTTCATGTCAAAAAACCTTAAAAGAGTGTAAGAGAAGTAAGCCTTGTGATATATAGTGCCTTGAGAATACATAAGAAGATATACTCCCATGTCAAAGAATCTTTAAAGTATAAACAAATCTATATATCATAAAAAATCAGTAAATTCTGTGATATGTACTGCCTTAGAAATAGAACAAATAACATACTCCTACGTCAAAGAGCTTTGAAAGATTGTAAAAAAACAAGGGAACTTAACAATTTCTTGCAAGCAGAAAGGTTAAAGAATAATTTTCAACGGTAACAGTTGATGAAGTTACTTGGCCAGATCAGTCATCGAGATCACGCAATAGAACTCATTTGAGTAAACATCAGAGTAAGTCCAAACAATCCTCGACAGGGAATGACATTACAATTACTGCATAATGATGGTGAAAAGACATATATCTCATTTGCATGTGACAGCGTATCAACCTCTAAGAATCATGTTCACAAGC
>NC_090742.1:115291860-115301382 GCF_036898095.1 Palaemon carinicauda
TCTGAAAAATAAAAAAAAAATAAAAATCACAGCTTTATGAATAGATATTTATGAGATAACAAATACTAAATAAAGATGTAAACATTGTTCCATAAATAAAATATTTTCATCCAAAACATTACTGTTTAGTTACGTCAGATGGGTTTAGCTTAATACGGTAAACGGTTTGTTATTCGATTTTTGTGTAATTTCTACTCTTTATTGGGTTTCGTCTGCTGTATTCGTAGTAACTCTTGATAACTAATCAGTTTGCTATAAGATCCTACCACGATATTAGATTTTCAATAAAATAAATGCAAAGATTATTTTTGTGCATTAAAGGGCACTGCTTTGAAATAAATTCCCCTTAGTAAATAATTTTTTTTTATCTCACCAAAGATGTAAAATTTTATTTCATGAATAAATATTACAAAATAGTTAAGAATTTAGAAGATTTTTGTTTATCAATGAGGACTATTTTCATAGAGAAAAATATATTTATTAAATTATCTCGATAATTTCACCCCACAAAAAAGTACAATTTAACCTCGCAATTTATCTGCTGCCCTGAGGGCAGGAGAATAAAAAGGTATTAGAAATGGACATGTAAAGGGCATTTTGAGAAGGATATCTAAATTATCACGAATTGCCTTTAGAGAGAAGAAAAAAGAATCTTTTAATGATGGAGACCGGATCTAATAAGATTCAAAAATACGTATAAGTAGGTGTTTATACTCATTACGCCCAAACTGGAACTTTAAACACAATGAAAGGAATATATTAACTATATATATATATACAGTATAATATATATATATATATATATATATATTAATTATCTATTCTTATTGTGCTCAATTGTAAGACCTTTGAAAATTACGATTCCAAATACCTAGTTACTGTAACACACACACGCACACACACACACACACACATATATATATATATATATATATACTTTATGTATGTATATATATGCATATATATATATATATATATATATATTTATATTTATATATATATATATATATATATATGCATAATATAATTATATATTTTATTTTACTCAATCGTAAGGTCTTCGAAAATTCAGGTTATTGTAATCTCTTGTCAAGAATTATATATCCTATATTTTCTAAGAATAATTTATAAGAATATAGATTTGATATTTAAAATCGAAAAATACTTTTAGCAGGAAGTACTTTATTATATCTCCATGAAAGGTCTATTCAATGTTTTTCTGGGAATATGAGTCAGAGAAAAATAAAACATCTTATTAAGATCTTTGCAGCAAACAAAATAAATAAATGAAATTAATGGCTAATAGAAACTATCAATAGATGAGTACTTCCATTTTTCTCCTAAAATCTTTAAATTTCTTTTTGTATTCAAGTAAAAAAGACTCTTCTGGGGGAACGATAGTCAAAATGATGGTCTCCCTATTTGCAAAAACTTCGTATAATATATTTTCAAAATATTTTCATAAAGGTTAGCTTTCAAAAATACTTTAAACTAGTTCGTAAATATACCTTCATAAAGAAATTATAACATAATACTCTTAATTTAAAGAATTGATAACATAATACTCTTAATTTCTTTTTACTTTATTTTTTTTCAGAGTTTCTCAAATATTTTTAACAATAAATTTTATAGCAACCAAATTATGAAAATATAAATTTTTATTACGAGTATTCAGGAAATAGAAGGTACTTTTTCATTAGCCTTACGTGTTAAAGGAGGACCTTGCCTTACAATTAGTTTCTTTAATCACTTATCACCGTTTCATTATTTTCTGTATTTTTGCAATTCAATTAAATAAACTTTCAGTTACTGAAGTTCATCACCATTCCCAAGTCATGGTTAATTGAATACGTATTTTTTGAATTATTAAAATTATTATTAGATTTCTTTTTATCACTTTTTATAAGAAAAACTTGAGCAATATTGTTACATAAGACATTTTTTGCTTGTTTTTGCTTCTAGCAAGTGGTTCACATATCATCCTTAAATATTAACTTCAGTATAATAGAATAAAAGATTAGTAGATTTAGAAAATATATTACGATCCTTTATGCAAATATGGTTGAGTAATCGAAAACAATTGGCAGAATTTCTGCAGTTAGATCATTAGAAAATTAAAATTCGAAGAATAAACTACATGGAACACATTCATCTCTAAACAAAAGGAGAAAAATAATTTAATTATGAGAGAGAGAGAGAGAGAGAGAGAGAGAGAGAGAGAGAGAGAGAGAGAGAGAGATACTTGTTTATAGAATATACGGAGGGAAGATGATTCTGACCTTTTCGGACCAATATTTATCCGAAAGAAAACTGTGAAAATGTCCAATGTTAAATTCATCACACATGGTAAAATCAAACAGTTAAAATTGAATCTGAGTAGATATTTTTCAACCATTCTTTAGCAACTTGCATTTAACAAACAATCACTGAGAATATAATTTCTCGCGTTCATATGATTATGTTTTCATCGTAAGTGATATTATAAATGACATGAAAAGGAATGATTGGTAAATAATAACATTTCTGTTTACAGATAAGTAGGTATGTAGTTTGGTCCAGGGATAGAAATTATAGCATTTTTTTTATATATATTGTATAGATATAGATTCTTTTCAGGTAATGATTTCCAAATCCATTGCTTAAGTTTTCGATGGAGACTGCAAAAGCAAGATAGCCGCAGTAACTTTTGCGAAATAGTGAATATGAAATAGCAGCATCTCCCCTAAATTGTATCATATACACTTTAAGTTTGGCTCGATTTCCGATACAAAAATGCTTACGCAAAGAAGCTGACTTTTCCCTTTCCTTTCTTCCCATATCTTCAGAAGGATCATCCCCATCTCCTTGACTCGCATAATGCCACTCCCGAGGCCTCGTCTCATCTTCCTCCACGGTGGCCTTAACCATAAGACTCGGGATTCATGAAGAGATCTTATTTCGGCGCCACCTATTGTTGCATGCGATCTTTCACTCCTGTTCCTTTGTATTTTCTCTTCACAATTCGTTCATTGTAATATATTTAGCCTAATTACGAACTTCTTTCTTAAAGCTGTTTTTTCTTATAATCATATTCCATTCGCCCCATTTGTCCCGCCAATCTTGTGAGTCTGTGCATTTATTTAAAACAAAAGAGTATTTATTTATTTTTCATTTATTTTCTTTCATTCAGCTAAGAGTGTTTTTTATAGCATAGTGAGTGGGGGCTTGGATGGTCTTTCACCTTAGGCAGCGCCTCTAGACTAGACAACAAAGAATTCTGTATGTTAGGCTCAACTTTTTCTTCTAATGCTGAAGTTCCTGCTTTGTCTCATTGTTCTTATATGTATATGTATATATATATTATATATATATATATATTTGTATATGTATGTATATACATATAAATATATATATATATATATATATATACATATATATATATATATATATATATTTCTAAATATCTATATATCTATATCTATATCTATATATATATATATATATATAGATAGATAGATAGATAGATGGATATATATATATATATATATATATTTATATATATATATATATATATATATATATTTATATTTATATATATATATATTATATATATATATTCATATGAGAGAGAGAGAGAGAGAGAGAGAGAGAGAGAGAGAGAGATTTATGTGTATACATATGCGTACGTGTACATATAGACCGTGGGCAATCGTTTGACAGTATTGTAGAAGTTTTTGTTCAAATGATATCTTGAAGGCGATGATAGTTATAGCAAAAAAAAAAAAAATATGATACTAGCCTACATATTTGGCTCTCTTTATATCAGCTTGCTGGGGCAGAATATTTTCTTAAACTCTTTCATCGTTGTTCCTATTAATTATAATCATGTAATAACACGAATGATAACTAAAATTACAAATGAGTTCGTTTTTTCTTGATGACAGTTTGATTTTCTCTACGTTGTTTCAAGAATTTTTATCAGTGAAATCAGGGGTTTTCCCAACCTAGGGTACCCCCAGTGGTACATTATTACTTTTCAGTGGGTACATGGTCAGTACTGAACAATGCATGAGGTAATCTGCAATGAGGTTGAATAATAATATATCACAATATAAATTTCATCGTTTCTCTTTATCATGCTCAATTTAGTGGTAAACAGGAATCTTTGTAAATAGCCAAGGGGTACGAAAGATTGATTGATCCATTTGGAGTTATCTGGCACCAGATATCGAAAGCTATTGATGCTGATATTGTTTGTTATAAAAAAATTGAGGAAACTCAATTAAAAACCATAAAAACGAAGATGTCCCTTATAGAAGTTAAACAGCTTTCAGAAGATCTGGTTCTGAAATAAATCTAAAATACCGCTGCTATAGTACAATACATCCTGCCCAAGAATCTTTGCAAGGATTAACCTACCATCCTCACCTTGAGCCTCAAACAGATATCTATTTCTTACGGTGCTAAAAGTGTGTGGCAAATTGGTGGGGAACTCCTGGTGTAAATTGTAAATGGAAAGTCTCCAGTTACCTTATGACTTTTAGCTTAATGAAGAAGAAATACTAATCTAAAATTTCTCTATTTTCTCTTTCACTACAGTGCGAGATGATAGTCGGTGCGGTATGCGGGGGAAGAAAGAGCGTTTGCACAAGTCGTGGTTAAGGTCAGAGACGTGGACGATCTCCCTCCGACTTTTCCACGTCCGCTATTCGAGACCTAAATCACAGAGGAAGATGAAGTCTTCGCAACAGACAATCTCCGGCTAATTCATAGATTACAAAATTTTTTTTATAAGCAAAAATTTATGATTTTTTGTCCGTATACAGATATTCATTTGATATATAACGAAGTAAATCTGTTATTGTATTGTTGTCTAAGATAGATGCTATTAATTTTAAATCAAGAATAATTCCATTGCCATTTTCCAGAAGTCCTTTCCACTGACAACCTCCGGCTAAGTCTCTGATTGCAATACTTTTTTATGAGCAAAATCATCATGATTTTTTGGCCGTATACAAATATTTTTTTTGACATATAAGAAGTGATTTTGTTAGTGTAATGTTATCTAAGAAAGTTGTTAATAATGACTTATTTCCGTCTTTTATAGACTGTTATCACAATAGATAAAAAACTGTACGTTCAACTGAAATCTCTATATGGGAAAATACCTCGTGGACGAAAGAGGACAATTAGCCAGGGAGACAAATGAAAGCAAGTATTGCGAAGTAAATATAAACTTTCAGTCCACAAGTCACGCAATTTGTTTTTGTTTATGTGACGGTCTTGCCTCGGTAAACATAATATTTCCCAAGCATTAATGATCCTTTTTTTTATTTTTTGCCTAGAAAAAGTTTCTACCTCATGTTTTAATGTATTTATTTATTAAAATATAACAGGTATGTGGTTTATATTTCCTAAGTCTATAGTTTTTTCTAAAGATAGTATCTTTACATATTGTTTTGTAATTTATCAATAACAGAAATAAGATTTTTATCAAACTAGTGCATCATAATATGCAGCATATGAGCCATATAACATAAACCTTTAGCTACTTTAAGTGTACTTGCGTCTTCTCAAAATTGATAAAATCATGTTAGTACATTATTCTATTTAATGTTTTGAAATGCTCTTTTTGATTATTTTCTAGAGGCTCATCGGATGGAAACCTCTATTAATATGCAAAAACGTTCATGTGCCATTTTTTTCGTAATATCATTTATCAGAAGAGAAATTTATTGAATCTATCTATCACCAGAGTGCAAGGGAGAGATTTTTTCATGTAATTAGACAAAATCTCAATAGCACATTAATGTCTAATTTAGTTTCTCCAGTTTTTATTAGGTGTTTCGAAAATTATTTTCATTGGAAAATAATGTTTAAAGTACCAATGGCATTTAAGATTAAACTATTAAAAAATCAAGCCCAATCACTCCATTATAAAAAGAGTCTCATCTAACCATTACCGAAAATTTTCTTATAATCATAATAAAAACTTACAGTAATCTACGTCAAAGAGATATAATTGCAGTTGAAATAAAATCCATAAACTAGTCAGCAACACCTTGGTAAAATAAACCCCAAAAATCCGTTTTATAAATCCCAGGTTGCAGCAAATGACAACGACGTCAGTGACACAAATGGACTTCAATACAACTTGTACATAGAGGTCACACCGTAGAGAACCATCAAAAAGAAACACGGGATATTTATACCTTTTGAAAGTAAGTTGGCCAATTTCTTGATAATTTAATTTTGGAAAACACTTTCAATATTATATTTCTTAATTTTTTATAGTGTCTGGGGTGGTATTAATTTTGTAATGTATGTTATTTTTGTATGTATGTTATTTATTTGAAAATTATCATTTATATTTAGATTTATGAGGAATAACTCTCTCTCTCTCTCTCTCTCTCTCTCTCTCTCTCTCTCTCTCTCTTCTGTAAATTGACATTTGTTTCTGAAAGCCTGTGCAAATAAGTGTATTATTTATTTAAGAATAATAAGATTTTATCCTTATATTCATAATAAATTATTCTCTCTCTCTCTCTCTCTCTCTCTCTCTCTCTCTCTCTCTCTCTCTCTCTCTCCTATAAATTAACATTTGTGTCTGAAAGCCTGTGAGAGTAAGTGCTGTTTTATATTCAGAATGAATATGATTACTCTCTCTCTCTCTCTCTCCTCTCTCTCTCTCTCTCTCCCTATAAATTGACATATATGTTTGAAAGCCAGTGAGAGTAAATGAAGCTTATATATAATATATATATATATATATTCAAATATATATATATATATATATATATATTTAAATACATATAATATATATAAATATATACATATATATATAATATATATATATACATAATATATATATAATATATATATACTTGTGTATATATATACTTTATATATATATATATATATATATATCTATATATATATCTATATATATATATATATATATATATCATTCCTCATCACCTTCTATGCCTATTAATGCCAAAGGCCTCGGTTATATTTCACCAATCACCTCCATCTTGAGCTCCCAATTAAATACTCTTCCATTTATCATCTCCTACTTTGCACCTTGTAGTCCTAAGAAATGTACTCCTTGGTCTTCCAACCATTCTAATCGCCTTTTGGAGCCCAGCTATATCCATCCATTAACCAAAAATAAAATTCAATGATTGATAAAGATAACCTGTATCTGAAACATATTGTCAAATGAAAGCCATCTCAAAGTTTTCAAATACTGATAAACAATTTCGGCTGTTCAGAGCCTCGCTCATTTCAATCAGAATTAATCCAGACATCTTGAGAGGTATAACAGTGGAACAACGCTCATTGCTCTACCAGCGATGTTCAACGATCGTTTATTCGGATATTCACGTCGAAGTAACTATTCAGTTTTGATACAGAATAGATCCTGGCGATGCTATTTATAAAACATATTGTATACATGAAAAAAGAGGTAATCAAATGTTTGTGGTTATATCAACATGTAATAGATTGTGCATTAGAATAAGACAAAACGAAGTAAAAAACCTATAATATATATATATATATATATATATATGTATATAAAAGCTGGTAGCGGTCAGGTTCCAATTTCTTTTACGGGCTCTCGTGACATGGTTGGTTTCGACCTGGCCTCTCATTAGAAGGGGCTAGCGTTCGATCCCAGGTATGAGGTAGAAATTTATTTTTATTTGAACGCGATGTTATGTTGATATTAATCCATATTGACTCATTAGGGGTAATTTGAATGAATTACTACCAATTGTGTCACGTGGTGGCCCGGGAAATTGGGTAAAACTCGCTGGTAAGAGACTGATGTCTCGCCAGGTAAATCCTCGGACAGCTGGTAGCGGTCAGGTTCCAATTTCTTTTATGGGCTCTCGTGACATGGTTGGTTTCGACCTGGCCTTTCATTAGAAAGGGCTAGCGTTCGATCCCAGGCATGAGGTAGAAATTTATTTCTAATTTGAACACGATGTTGTGTTAATATTAATCCATATTGACTCATTGGGGGTAATTTGAATGAATTACTACCAATTGTGTCACGTGGTGGCCCGGGAAATTGGGTAAAAACTCGCTGGTAAGAGACTGATGTCTCGCCAGGTAAATCCTCGGACAGCTGGTAGCGGTCAGGTTCCAATTTCTTTTATGGGCTCTCGTGACATGGTTGGTTTCGACCTGGCCGATCATTAGAAGGGGCTAGCGTTCTATCCCAGGTATGAGGTAGAAATTTATATATATATATATATATATATATATATATATAAATTTCTACCTCATACCTGGGATAGAACGCTAGCCCCTTCTAATGATCGGCCAGGTCGAAACCAACCATGTATTTCAATACATTAATTTTCTGGATAATCTTACCGATCTCGTGATCAAAACCCCAAGCTGAACCACTCAAAGACAATATTATCTGGCCGGCAGGAATCGAACTCTAGTCCAAGATACTTGTAAGACAATGACAATACCATTTACTCAAGAAGAGGATCAGGAAGATTGATCTGAATTGCGACATCATTGTATTTTTACAGGAAATGTGCCAACTTAACAATAAGAGTTCATGCAACTTGGAGCTCAGTGAAAGGGGGTTTATGAATGCAAACCATTTTCGAAAAGTTTCGCGTTGTCACCATATCTTTTCATTCGTATTTTTGTGAATGCTAAAAACTTTTAATATCATAATGATTGAGCTTTTTATTCTGGCATTTCTAAACCGTATATGTGTATTAATGAAGTTTTTTCCGGTTGGGATTTGTTAAAAAAAAACCTAATGTTAATTTGGGTAAGTGAATGAAACACAGCAACCACTCCTAGAGAGTATTCCACTATAAATGACGATATAAATTTTGTAATGGTATCAACATTAGTTTCACCAAACGTTTAACTAGGCTCCATAAGGTACTAAGAAATAGAAGACCCAGGCTTACATGGCTGAGGATTATGAAGCGTGAAGTTGGAGATGATGACTGGAGATGTAATGAATTATAAACTCAAGATAAAGATAACCGATGCCCTTTGCGTCAATAGGCATAGGAGGAGGTGATGATGACAACGATGATCACGATGATAATGATGATGATTAACACTTTTAGAAATGTCTGAACTTTATTGAACCTGGGCTAAAATCTCCTGGTTAAAGACGATTCTAATGTTTTTCTTAAGGCCATTCTTCTTCTTCTTCTTCTTCTTTGTCTACATCTTTTCCCACTTCTATGTGGGGTCGATGTTTTCTGGTCAGCTTTCTCCATCTAACTCTGTCCCACACCTCATCACCGGTTAATTCCTTTGATCAAAGGTCATTAGAAAAACCTTTATAATCTACATAGACCTAGGTCATTATTTGCATCATAAATTTAGAACTATAAATCCTAAAATAGAATTAGAATACATTGCGAGAACACTAGAAGTGTCCATATTTGAAGCGGTTGAAAATGAAATTGAATCAAATTGCATTCTAATATTACAGAATATTTTTCTTAGGTTTTATAGCAAAGGTCCTTTAAATGATTATTCGAATATAAA
>NC_090742.1:115309382-115316882 GCF_036898095.1 Palaemon carinicauda
ATATGTTATTCAAATACCAAGAATCAAACTAATAGTATAACTTTTGAATATGTATGCAGTATATATATATATATATATATATATATATATATATATATATATATATATATATATATATATAAAATATATATATATATATATATATATATATATATATATATATATATATATACGTATGTGTGTATAAACATATATATATGAATATATATATATATATATATATATATATATATATATATATATATATATATATATATATATATATATATATATATATAACGGATTTTGAGCGAAGCGAAAAATCTATTTTTGGGTGAGATGGCCATGTCGTCCTGATGGAAGTTCCTATAGGGTAGCTTCCTAGGGTATATTACAACTACGGCGATATTCCCAGAGAATTTACCTTAAGGTACCAGAATTCTAACTCCTGGAGCGAGTATCCCTCGTGAATGGGATATCGCGACATATCAGAGGACGTATTCTTGACACGCCACATGGCAATCTACATCCTGGACAGAGATTTCGTCTCGTAGGAGGTGATTGGCGAGATACGAATTCGGGAAAGAAAAAGGGGAGCCGCTCCCAAGGCTTCCCTATCCTCCGATTCGTATGCATGCCTGGCGCCAATCCTGGCGCCATCTGTATTCCTTGTAGCGTACACGAGGTGCTACAGATACTGTATGTAGGGAGGGGTCCTACAGCCCTTTTTTAGAAAGGCAAGGGCGGGTCCATCAGGACGACATGGCCATCTCACCCAAAAATAGATTTTTCGCTTCGCTCAAAATCCGTTTTTTGGGCTCAAGCCATGTTGTCCTGATGGAAGTGTACCAGAGCATTACTGTATCTGTGGATTCTCAGAACGTGCCGTACTCCCCGGAGGTAATTTTTATCCCGGTCGACTAGACCTAGAGACCTAAGATGTTACCGTTATACATCTTTTCAACTAACTATAAACTATGTTAGAGCTTCCTGCCCCCTACAGGGAAGAGTCCTACTAGACTCTGGAAAAGTCTCGAAGAGTACATATACCTATGTATGAATACCAGGCAAGCTAATATAGTGGTCTCGCCCTATATTAAGTAAAGCATAGTTTGTATAGAACCACTGCGTCAGTATATATTGACCAGTAATCCGCACAATACTTGTATTGGACAAAGGTTTATATCCACATAGGAAGAAACTAATAAAACCGCCCTCGTCCCTTTATGGGACGGAGTCCTCCCATCAGGGGACTACATAAACCAATGCAACATAGCTTGCATAACAGAACAATTCTACCAGAATTATCCCATATAAGATACATACAATTAAATGCTCAATTATACCAATAAATTGACACAGGTGAAAGAGACGCAAGGTTCTCAAGAACAAGTTTATTGACAGACAATAAATAGACAGGTTAACAACAAATATATATATATATATATATATATATATATATATATATATATATATATATATATATATATATATATATATATATATATATATATATATATATATATATATATATATATATAAAAAGAGGATAACCAAAAACTTTAAGCATAAGTATGATAGTAAACAGAACTTGTTTATCTGAAAGAAAAACCATTAAACGCCACTTTATTAAGATACCGAGGTATCAAGTCATAAAAGTCTGTATTACAAATCAATCACATTAGCGTTAGAAACGCTCGGCACACATGTCTGTATTTATGCTAGGTTCACCTTTGAAAAAAGGAACAGTCTATGTAGGCACTTGGTGCCCTCATTTAGTTTGTAGTACAGTATGTACCTACACACTCACCCTGGACTTAATCGTCCCAATTAAGACCACTGTTCCTCGCAGAGTTAAACAGTAGGGTTAACTACACGACCCACTGCTACCACAGATCTCTTTAGTTCCTCTACTTGCTTCGCATAGTGGCGAAAGAACACTCTGGAAGACTTCCTGCCCGTGTATGAACGGAGATGTTCAAAATCCATACAATTAAAGAAATTTAGGGATGAGGCAACTTTCCTCGGATCGTGACCTGCGGGTGTACTGTCAGGATCCGCTCTGCGAATAAAATATGTGATTTTCGCTCTGAGTTGATTCAGAGATAAATTTGAGCCTGATGTTTCTCCCCTGAATAGTTGACCACCCTTGAAGTCTGAAGTTCTACGAAGATAGACCTTTACGCATTCTACTGGACATAGAGATGCATCTTCTTTCAGAGGGCAGATTCTCCAGGGACCCCACCTGTTGGTGGGTAACTCATTCTTGGCGAGAAACGTAGGATCCGGAAACAGGTTCAGATCCCCCCCATCCAGGAACTGAACACGACCTGCCTCTCTCGAGAGGGCTACGATCTCACTAACCCTGGCCCCGGACGCGAGTGCAAATAGGAAAATAACTTTTTGCGTCAAATCCTTTAACGCACATTCTTCATTGCTCAACAGGGAGGCGAAATGAAGAACTTTGTCTAAAGACCATGAGATGGGCTTTGGAGGTGCTGAAGGTCTGAGCCTAGCGCAGGCTTTCGGAACTTTATTAAAGATCTCGTTACCTAGGTCGATCTGGAAGGCAAATAAAATGGGTCTCATCAAAGCAGATTTACACACTGAAATCGTGTTAGCTGCCAACCCTTGGCCATGGAGGTGGATGAAGAAAGATAAGCAGAAGTCTGTTGAGATCTCCTGCGGATTCTTTGCCTTTAAAAAGGCCACCCATTTTCTCCAAGATGACTCATATTGCCTTCTAGTCGATTTGCACTTATATTCCTCTAGAAAGTCTATGCTGGCTTTCGAAATCCCGAAACGCTTTCTCACCGCAAGGGCGAGAAAATCATGAGCTGCAGGGTCCGGGTTTTCTGTAATGAAGCGCAGACAGTCGACTTCTGGACTCGCTGGGTCAGAACTGGATGTGGTAGCGGCACAAACTTCATCAGTAGTTCCAACGCCAAGGGGAACCACATACTGTTCGGCCACTTGTGGGCCACTATTGCCGCTACCCCCTTGAAGGATCTCAGTTTGTTGAGGACCCTCAACAGAAGGTTGTGAGGAGGGAACAGATAAATCCTGGACCATCTGTTCCAGTCGAGGGACATCGCGTCCACTGCTTCCGCTAAGGGGTCCTCGTACGGGGACACGTACAGGGGCAACTTCTTGTTGTCTTTCCTCGCAAAGAGGTCTATCTGCAGTTCTGGGACTTGATTCAGAATGAAGGAGAATGATCCTGCGTCTAAGGACCATTCCGACTCTATCGGTGTGAACCTGGATAGAGCGTCCGCTGTCACATTGCGGACTCCTTGAAGGTGAACTGCCGACAGGTACCACTTCTTCTTTTCCGCCAATCGGAAAATGGCTAACATCACCTGGTTGAGAGGTGGTGACCTCGACCCTTGTCGATTCAAGCATCTCACAACCACCTCGCTGTCCATCACCAATCTTATGTGGATCGAGTGACGCGGGGAGACTTTCTTTAAGGTAAGGAGCACTGCCATAGCTTCTAGAAAGTTTATATGAAAGGTCCTGAATAGCTTGGACCAAGTCCCCTGGACTTTTTTCCGATGAGAGTGACCTCCCCATCCCTCCTTTGAGGCGTCTGAGTGAATTGTCATCGACGGGGGAGGTGGCTGAAGAAGAACCGACTTCTTTAGATGTCTGGCTTGGGACCAAGGCCTGAGAAGAGTACGTAGCCGAGGCGGCACTGGTCTTCTCAGATCTCTTCGCGCGTTTGATGCATACCTTCTCCAAACTCCGGTTGCCTCCTTTAGCTGTGCTCTTAGCACTGGGTCTGTCACTGAAGCAAACTGGAGAGAGCCTAGTACCCTCTCCTGTTCGCGTCTTGATATCCTTTTGGAATCTAGAAGTCTCTTGACAGAGCCCGCTATCTCCTTCCTTTTCTTCGTCGGGATGGAGAAACTGTGTGACAAAAGGTCCCAGTGGATTCCCAGCCACTGGAACTTTTGGGATGGAGAAAGTCGAGACTTTTTTCTGTTGATCTTGAAGCCTAGGTACTCTAGGAACTGGATCACCTGACTGGAAGCTTGCAAGCATTCGGTCTCGGATGCTGCCCACACCAGCCAGTCGTCCAGGTAGGCTACTACCTGAATTCCCTTTAGGCGTAATTGTTTGAGAGCTGCGCTCGCAAGCTTCGTGAAAATCCTTGGGGCTATGTTTAGCCCGAATGGCATGGCTCTGAAGGCGTATAGTCTCCGTTGTAGCCTGAACCCTAGGTAGGGGGAGAGTCGACGGCTGATTGGAATGTGCCAATAGGCGTCTGACAAGTCTATAGAGACTGAGTATGCCCTCTTGGGCAGTAAGGTCCTTATGTGTTGCAGTGTTAGCATCTTGAAATTGCAATTCACTATGAACTTGTTGAGTGGCGACAAGTCCAGAATGACTCTGAGCTTTTCCGAGTCTTTCTTGGGAACACAAAACAGCCTCCCTTGGAATTTGATGGACTTCACCTTTCGGATCACCTTTTTCTCCAACAGTTCTTGAACGTACTCCTCCAGAACGGGGGTGGAGTGTTGGAAAAACCGAAGGCACGGGGGTGGAGTGCTGTACCAGCTCCAGCCCAGTCCATTCTTGAGTAGGCTTTAGGCCCAGGGATCGAAGGTCCAGCAATCCCAAAATTTCATCAGTCTCCCTTCTACCGGTATCGTTTCACTTGGACTGCCGTCCAGAGGTCTTGCCTCCCTGACCACGACCACCTCTGAATCCCCTTCCCCTTGAGGGGCGCCTAGACGAGCCTCTGGCTGCTCCTCTAGGTTTTGCACGAAAGGAAGAAGACTGTCCTTCGAACGTTGAGGTGAATGCGGTGGACTGACCTGTCACAGCCTGGGGTACCCACTGAAAAGTGGTCGGGGTTAGTGCCACCATCTGGGGCACTGGAGGCAATGGCAATTGCAGTTGCTGTTGCTGTCTAAAAGGCTTGGCTGGCCGAGACGGTAGCCTAGTCCTCATATTCTTCCTCTTTGGTTGAGGACCCTCATCCGGGGAAGACTTTCTTTTGATAGCTAGGCCCCACTTCTGGAGAAGGTTTCTATTCTCCACGGCGGCCTTATCAACAACTTCTTTGACCACATCGGTAGGGAAAAGGTCTTTTCCCTAAATGTTGGAGGAGATTAACTTCCTTGGCTCGTGTCTCACCGTAGCCCCGGTGAACACGAACTCCCTGCAAGCTCTCCTTGCCTTGACGAAGCAATAAAGGTCCTTCGTCACTGTGGCTAGGTGAGACTTAGCCACCACCATGAACATTTCATGGACCTTGGGGTCACTTGCCATCGTCTCAAGAGTAGTCTGATGAGACATTGAGGCAGCCAGTCTTTCTTTTGTCTCGAACTCTCTTCGTAAAAGAGAGTCGGACAGCTTGGGGAGGTCCTCGCTGAATTGCCGTCCGGCAATATCAGCCTCCAGCTTTCCCACTGAGAACGTCAGATGGACATCCTTCCAGTCTTTGTGGTCCATAGGCAGGGCCAGCGACAAGGGTTTACACTCCTCCAGGGAGGGGCAAGGCTTGCCGGCCTCGACTGCCTTTAGGACAGCCGCAAACCCTTTCTGTAAAAAGGGGAAGGCTCTAGCAGGAGAGGACACAAAAGAAGGGAGCTTCTTGCTCAATGCAGCTACCTTCGAGTTGGAGAAGCCCCTCTCTTTCATCGAGGATGAAAGTAGGGCTTGAGCCTTAGCGTGGTCCATAATTATGACCTCCTTCGGCTCTGTCTCCTCCCTTGAAGTTGGTTCTTTTCTCAGCCGGACATAGCAGTCCGGATATGATGCCTTGCTGGGCCAGAATTCCACCTCCTCTAGGGGAACTGAACCCAGCTTATCCGAGATGACGATCTTTCCAGTCGTCATCGGCATGTGCTCAGCATACCTCCATGGGTTAGCATCTGAGCATAAGGGAAGGTCTTTCACATTGAGCCTTTTCTGGGGCCCATGTGATTCTGCCAGGGACTGCATACGCAGTTCCATAGCAGCCGCCTTCTCCTGATTCTCCTTCTGCATTTGTTGGATCATTCCAACAATCGAAGAGAGGGCCTGTCCCAGTTCTACTGGGAGACCGGCCGATGTTGAGGGAATAGGCTCCGGAATCTGAACCGGAGTAGCCGACACCTCGTCGACCTCATCCTCTACGACATCCGGGGTTTGAACTTCATCCTGACCTTCTGCCAGGAGGTCTTCTTCCAAACGCTCGTCCAGGTCAGACATCCTGTCATCTAACTGGATGTCTTGCATCGCAACTGCGACTTCCACGTCCACCTGGACTTGATCTTGGGGGATCTCCTCTTGAGGTTGGGGAATCACTGCATCAGCTGATGCCTTGGGAAAAAGATACGCCCTCATCTTCTCACTTGGAAGATAAGGGCCAGAGGTGTTCTTTTGGAAGCCCCTTACCCAGGTACGAAGCTTCTCCCTTGCTATATCCCATGATTCCGCCGTTCTAGGGGAATCAAAAGCCTCAATAATCAGGTTAGTGCATACAGTACATACCTGAGGGTCCCAATACTGGAGATCATCCTTGGAGACAGCGCATGCTGCGTGTCTCCTACAACACTCATGTCCGCAGAGGTTCTTGCTGCGGACGTTGCAGAAAACATTTCCGCACTTCGGAGGGTCCTGCTGTAAAGAGAAGAAATTTCCATGAGTATCAAGTGAACTATGTATCACTGGATATGCATAGTATAGCATAACAATTCATAAAGGAAAGACACACACTTGTGTTTCCCTCACAACCCATTGTTGCAGCCTTCCAGATAATAAAATCAAAATGGTTAATCTCTTCTAGAGTAACCAATGCAAGGTTTCCAGAGGAAACAGGTGGAGCTCACACCTAAGCAATGATTTTAAAATCCTGGATAATAGACAGGAAAGAACTCACTTTCCTATCTGTAGGGCAACAGCAAAGGGATGTGCGAGAAAACACAATAGTGTTAGAAGACACAGTGCTGTACCAAAACCCTTACCATAGTTTTCTTCTTACTGTATATGTTATACTGAAGAATACTAGTACAGTATAGGGGGATGCGTGCTGGCCTGCCTTTGCCGGCCGGCACACACCATAACTAGCTTTAAAGTATACTACTTAACAGCTATAAGGCGGCAGCACTCTGGTTCAAATGCATGTGCCGGTCGGCAGCAACTGCCGGCCGGTAACAGCTGATGTTGGCCGGCAATGGCTGCCGGACAGCAACTACACAAGGTAGTACCCAGCTGCCGGCCACACTCTTGGTGACCGGCAGACAAGGGCTGACATAAGCCGGCCGGCAAAGGTACAAGACCGATGCCAGCCGGCAGCAAAAGAACCAGAGGACTACACCTGCCCGGCTGCCGGCCTCATAGGCCGGCAGCCGGGTCAGGTACAGCACTAGAAGAAAAATAGAATGGATGCCGGGATAAGAGTGTACACAACCTCCAAGCCCGGCAACCGAAAGAGTGCATATAAGGAAGGGGAGAAACTAATTCAGGCTTCCTGACCAATGCCGTCTGGCTCTACAGGCAGGCATGGATGAGGGACCAAGAGAGGTCCGG
>NC_090742.1:115321882-115326882 GCF_036898095.1 Palaemon carinicauda
GAAGGAGAATTATATGAAATTCAAACCCTTTTCCTTTCACTGATCTGATCGAGGGAGAATCTGCGGATTTCTGAAGATTAGAGGAACGTTAAGCTTATTTCAGACAAAGATATTCAAGGTTTTATTATTGTGCAAGCATTCTTTTGATTAATGCATGAGAGTTTTTTTATAGTTTCAGTTCTTTGGAGACAGCTTTGAAGGTATCACATAAAGTGAATATTATTTTTGTAATTCTTTAAGGTATCAAATTAAGTGGATCTTTTTTTATATTTTTTTAAGGTATCAAATTAAGTTATTTTCTATAATTTTTGAAGGTATCAAATTCAGTTAATCTTCTTTTTTATAATTTTTGAAGTTATCAAGTAAAGGGAATCTTATTTTCTATAATTTTTTAAGGTATCTAATTAAGTGAATCTTTTTTATAATATTTGGAGTATCAAATTAAGAGAGTCTCTATTCTATAATATTGAAGGTATCGAATTGATTTAATCTTATTTTTTCATGATTGTTGAAGGTATCAAATTAATTGAATCCTAATTTTTATATATTTTTAAGGTATTAAATTAAGTGAATCCTTGTTTTATAATTTTTGAAGGTATCAAATTAAGTGAATGTTTTTTCATATAGTTTTAGAAGGTATCAAATTTATTGTATATTCTTTCTATAATTTTTGAATCTATCGAATTACCTAAATCTTTTATATATATATATATATATATATATATATATATATATATATATATATATATATATATATATATATATATATATATATAATTTTCTAAGGTATCAAATAAAGTTAATCTTCTTTTTTTATAATTTTGATGGCATCAAATTAAGTAAATCTTCGTTTTTTTAGAATCTTTGAAGGTATCGAATAACGTGAATCATCTCCTTTTATAATTTTCGAATGTATCAAATTGAGGGATTTTTTCATTAATATTTTTTAAGGTATTTTTTTTTTTTTTTGAAGTTATGAAATAAAGTGAATCTTTTTTATATGATATTTGAAGGTATCAAATAAAGTCAATCTTATTTTTTATAATTTTTTAAGGTATCCAAATTAAGTGAATAATTTTTTTTTTACGATTTTTGGAGGTATCAAATTAGGTGAATCTTATTTACAATTTTTGAAGGTATCAAGTTAAGTGAATCTTCTTTTTTTAAATTTTTCGAAGGTATCAAATTAAGTGAATCTTTTATTTATAAATTTTTAAGGTATTTCTTTTATGATTTTTGAAGTTATCTAATGAAGGTAATTTTTTTTTTATTTTCGAAGGTATTAAATAAAGTGAATCTTGTTTATTTTTTATAATTTTTTAAGGTATCGAATCAAGTGAATTTATTTTTATAAGTTTTGGAAATTAATGGAATCTTCTTTGAATAAATTTTAAAGATATCAAATGAAATGAATCTTTTTTTTAAAGTATCAAATTAAGGGAATATTTTTGCTATAATTACGAAAGTATCATATAAAGGGAATCTTATTTTTTTTTTTAGAATTTTCGTTCTTTTATAATTTTTTGAACGTATCAAATTAAGTGAATGTTATTTTTCATAATTTTTGAAGGTATCAAATTAGGTGAATCTTCTATTTTTATGTTTTTTGAAGGGATCAAATTAAGTGAATCATATTTTTTTTTTGTAGGTATATAATAAAGAGAATATACTTTCTTTTTATTTTTTTAAGGTATTGAATTAAGTGAATCTTTCTTATATAATATTTGAAGGTATCAAATCAATTGAATATAGTTTTTATAATTTTTCAAGGTATCGAATTAAATGAATCTTTGTTTTAAATAATATCTTAAGGTATCAAATTGCGTGAATATTCTTTTTCATATAATTTTAGAAGGTATGGAATTAAGTGAATCTTCTTTTTATAATTTCTGAAAGTATCAAATTAAGTGAATCTTTTTTTTATAATTTTTGAAGGTATCAAATAAAGTGAATCTATTTTTTATTTTTATAATTTTGAAGGTATCAAATAAAGTAAATTTAATATTTTTTATAACTTTTGAATGTATGAAATTGTGTGAATCTTTTTTTTTATAATTTTTGAAGATATCAAATTAAGTGATTCTTTTTTTTCATAATTTTTGAAGGTATCAAATTAAGTGGATCTATTTTCTGAGTTTTGAATGTATCAAATAAAGAAAATCTTATTTTTTATGATTTTTGAAGGTATGGAATTAAATGAATCTTCTGTTTTAATAATTTTTGGAGGTATCATATTAAGTGAATCTTATTTTTTTCACAATTCTTGAAGATATCAAATTAAGTGAATCTTATTTTATTATGATTTTTTAATATATCAGATTAAGTGAATCTCTTTTTTTCATAATTTTTGAAGGTATTAGATTAAGTGAATCTTAATTTTACAACTTTTAAAGATATTAAATTAAGAGAATCTTATTTTTTATAACTTTTGAAGGTATCAGATTAAGTGAATCTAAATTTCTATAATTTTCGAAGGTATCAGATTAAGTGAATCTTATTTTCTATATTTTTTTTCAAGGTATCAGATAAAATTAATATTATTTCATAATTTTTGAAGGTATCGCATTAATTGAATCTTATTTCTTACAATTTGGGAAGGTATCATATTAAGTGAATCTTATTCTTTATAATTTTTGAAGGTATCAGATTAAGTGAATCTTATCTTTTCTTTTTCTTTTCTTTTGAAAAGTGCATCTTATTTCTTATAAATTTCGAAGATATCAAATTAAGTGAATCTTATTTTTTTTGTTATAGTTTTTAACGGTATCAGATTAAGGGAATCTTATTTTTTTTAATATTTGAAGATATGAAATTAAGTGAATCTTATTTCTTATAATTTTTGAAGGTACAGATTAAGTGAATCTTATTATTTGTAAGAGGCTGACTTAAGTCTTTTTATAGTTTATATATGACATTTCTGTTTTGATGTTACTATTTTAAAAATGATTTATTTTTAATTTGTTCTCATCATTTATTCATTTCCTTATTTCCTTTCCCCACTCGGCTATTTTTCCCTATTGGGCTTATAGCATCTTGCTTTTCCAACTAGGGGTGTATCTTAAATAATAATAATAATAATAATAATAATAATAATAATAATAATAATAATAATAATAATAATAATAATAAATTTTGAAGGTATCAAATTAAGTGAATATTCCTTTTCACTGTTGTAATTGCAGTATGGGAATTTCTGTTTTATGTTTCCTTCTCCCCATCGCTCTTTTTTTTTTTTTTTTTTTTTTTTTTTTTTTTACGAATATTTTATGTCTGCAGGTATTTAATATTTTTCCCAAAATATGAAGTATCTATATCGCAGAATAAAAGTCTTTGTTTGATAAGAGGATTACACACTTTCTGCATATACATGTTGTTCATATAAATATCGTTTAGCAAATGTTTATTTAAGTTTATTTTGATTAGCTGACGACTGTAAATTAATGAATATAATAAAGCTAAATGTTGCAAAAGCTGTTACTTTTCTTATATAAAACCTCTTTTACGCAATCTGACAACAGAAGAAATATGCATTTTCTTCTACAGTAAATCTAAAAAAAAACAATATTTTCGTTCTGCTATGTTAATTAGTATTGATTATATATGTGCAAGCTTAAAAAATGACAGAATGCCATTGAAATGAGAATTAAACAACATGATAAATGCTGGAGTATCGAATTGCTCTCTCTCTCTCTCTCTCTCTCTCTCTCTCTCTCTCTCTCTCTCTCTCTCTCTCTCTCTCTCTCTCTCTCTCTCTCTCTCTCTCTCTCTCTCTGTTAGGTCGTCGCAAAAACCTACCAATATATATATATATATATATATATATATATATATATATATATATATATATATATATGTGTGTGTGTGTGTGTGTATGTATATATATATATATATATATATATATATATATATATATATATATATATATATATACATATATATATATATATATATATATATATAAATATATAAACATATATATATATATATATATATATATATATATATATATATATATATATATATATATATATATATATACATATATATATACATATATATGTATATATAACCATATATATATATATATATATATATATATATATATATATATATATGTATACATATATATATATATATATATATATATATATATATATGTATACATATATATATATATATATATATATATATATATATATATATATATATATATATAAACTTCTCATCCACTGATTCCATAACTGATTATTCGATTATTTATGGTTGAACATATCTATACAATTATAAATGAAATATTTGTTATCAATCAACTTAATACCATTTCTGTAGCTGGAAGCACCAGTCAAGATTTTGAGACCCTTTTCTATTGCCATACCTTTCAGAAGATTAGGCTGTAATAAAGACGTTTTTCAAGTAGAAGAATGTTGGCCCAAAGACTAGGTTTCTCCCTCTCTTGTCTATTTTCTATTTTCCTTTCTGTTATATTTGCATTTCTGTTTTTTATGTACTTTTATTATTAAATTCAAGCAAGTTCATTTCTTATACCCTTACCCCCTTCATTATCTAGTATTATCTTTTTTCATATTATACTAATTCCTTTAATTATTCCATATTTTATTGGTTTATTTTCTACTTAGTATGTCTTATGATATTTTATCTGTATAAATTTATTTGATACCAAAGCATAAAACGAATATCCTATTTCCCCCCTTTTCTATTTCCTTTTCGTTTAACTTCCCTTTTCTGTTATTCATAGAACTTAATTACTCATTTCAGTCCATGTTTATTCTTTATACTCCAATTCTTTCCTTAGTTTTTATAGTAATTATTCCCTTTATTATTCCTATCATATATAATCCTTTTATTCAGTATTACATACTATATTCCATCGGTATTAAATTTGTTTTATGAAGATTTTCATTGACGAATTTATTGCAAAAATATATTATTTAACTTCCACTCTTCTGGTCTTTAACAAAAAAGAAAAAAAAAGATTCACG
>NC_090742.1:115336882-115341882 GCF_036898095.1 Palaemon carinicauda
CTCTGATCGATAAAATAATTCCGATAACGCATAAATATGATAATCTCAATTTAGTTCATCAATTTAATCAGAAGAAAGACTAAGATAGAAATCATAACTCTAAAGAAAAACATTATTAAATTTAGAAATAACAATATATATATAAATTACCAAGAAGAATATACTTTTATTTATAGGTAGCATGTTGGCCAAGGCACTAGCCAACCGTTCAGAGACTATCACTAGAGAGTTAAGGCCGATTCACACGACACGTTTTCTTTCCGACAGGCAGGCCGGTGGGTAAACGCCGTCAAATTGTTGTACATTCACTCGAGACGTTTTCTGTTCGTTTACACCTCCACGATTTTCATTGTTTATATATATTCTGTTGCATGAGTATCAGGGGAGATAATTCTCTCAGCGTTAGAAATCTGGCGGCAATTGTTCTTCTACTAGAAGAGGAAGAAGAGGGATTCCAATGAAAAGGGGAATGGATTTTTACATCAGCCATTAAAGAAAAGAAAGAGCTAGGGAGAGTTATGGACACTGTATAAAGAACTGGCAGATGAGAAAGTGATTTTTTTTCAGTAGTTCAGAATGCCAAAGCAGAGTTTATCTGTTTGCTACAAAAGAATGAAATGGGCCCACCCAGGAAGAACATAAATTGTCAAGAAGCCATTTCTCCAAAGGAAAGACTCAGTTTGCTTAAAGTAAAAAATTACAAACAATGAAAGAGTTCCATTGAGGTAAATGATTCACAATACAGATGAACCTTTATTAAAACAAAAAGTTATCCTTGCTCTCATCTCTGAAAACAAATTTTCTTACTTTACAAAGAACATTTTTCATCATGTCAAACAACTCATCATACCCTCACACAACTCAATTAATTTCTCGTCCATAGTGTCAACTGTCAACAATGAACTAATTGTACACTGTATGACTCTATGGGGAAAAGTCGAAGTTGCATATCACGAAAAGAACGGGTACGATACAAGTTGGCTTTTATTGAGTACTTTGACTGACAAGATAATGCAACATTCGATCCCTAATGGTTGAGGCTCCTTTCTCTTTTGCCTATCCGTGTGCCGAATAGCCGGGCTTAATCTTTACACATTTCCTCTATCCCCATACAGCTTGAAGTAACAAGCAAAGCACACCATTCAAATGATTAATTACTATAATTTTTCACTGTCTAATTTCCACTTGATATGGATATAACAAACGCTAGCTAATATAAGCAGCTCTTCTACGAATTGTACACTATGGAAATAATTTTTTTTTTCTAATCTTGAGTAGTGCCATAGCCTCTGTACCATAGTCTTTCACTGCCCTGTGTTAGAGTTCTTTTGCTTAACGGTGTACCCAGGCACACTATTTTATCATTTTCTCTCCCTTTATTTCTTAAATGATATTATGGCCAGGCTTAATAGAAAGGTCAAGGATGCTTGACTGTTTGTCAAGCGACTTCCTTTTCTCTATCTCTTCTCTTTTATTCCTCAATGGTATTTGATTCCAAAACCTTCGTTACTGTCCTTTTTTCTGTTAAAGTTACTATTTTAGAGCGTACTAAGCCTTGCATGGTGTATTGGCTTTCCCATGTTGACCAGTTTTATCCAACATTATGTCTTTTTGTCTATGATTGTCTATATAAAGTAGTTTACATATGTATTTTTCTATCACTAATGTTATGTTTGTTTTCAAGTATAAACGGACCTTTTCTGGTTTTTAATTCTTATTCTAGCTTAGGATATTAATAAAAATCTCATACAAGTCACTAGTGCGTCCCACACAACACTACAATAGTGAGGTGTATTGCGATATTCGTAGACAACATGATGATAATAGAAACATTACTGTGGTCCCCAAACAATATGATTTTCTATTTTGTTCAAAAACTTTGGTTTCTCAAAAGAGTCACTAGCCTGAGCTACTTATTCCAGGTTTTAAGAAATCAATAATTTTTAAATGAGATTCCATTCCTAAGGCGAGGGTGTTGAAAGTGCATACAACAAGTAATTATCCTGCTTCTCAAAAATCCTGTTGTAAATATGGATGTTATGAAATTCAAAACAGAAAGGTTTGTGGCAGGGTTAACAATTGGATTATTCTATTTTTTTTTATTTTATTGTCACTATGGGTAAGATACAAGATGATAGAATGACCGCTTATATGCTTTTAGATGATTTCAGTTAGGTGTTTAATTATGTCTCCTACTGACTGCTATGGCTTAAGAGCTCTTGACCTCTCTTCTGAATCAAACTGTGAGAAACTTCTAAGTGAGCTTATTACATACATGGCAATTACTTGGACCTAGTCAGGACCCTATTAGAACTCTGAGAATGGAGACCTCCACCACGACAGCTTATTTCTCGAAACTAGCTTGCCTTAGGGTTGATTTGGTCTACCTCTGCTTGACCATGACCTTGACCTTTGACCTAAGACTTTCAAAATTGAATCACTTCTACGTCTTAAAATAAAAATTAATACCTGAAAGTTTCATTATTCAATGTTTAAAATTATGGCTAGGAAGTTTTCCACAAACAAACAAACAGACAAACGGACTGACAAACAGAGTCAGAAACATAACCTCCTCCCAACTTAATTTGCAGAAGTAATGACATCCGAAATAAGATATTGCATTGGACAAAATATACCACAGAAAAAAAAAGCCAAAAAAAAAAAATAAATAAATACATTCCCCTTCTCCGCTCAATTTTGCTGATACCAAAAATGCATTTGTGTGTTATAACCATGAACAAAAAATATCAAGAAATATTACTACTATTTCAACAAAAAAAGTTAGGAACGTAACTAAAGCAGGACTTAAATTTATAATATCATTGTGATAGAAATTATTAGATAATTTGAATATAAGGGAGTCCGAAAGAATTGATTAAGAGTTTCAAAGGGAATTTGCAAAGTAGGATAATGAATCATGGCAAAGCTGATTAAAAAGGAGCTTGTATTTCAGAGCCATCCAGATTGAAAAAGGTTTCTCGGAAAGGATCGAAGAGACGTTAGGTAAGGAAACCTAATAGGAAAGCTAATAAATACAATAGACGGAAAAAAGCTTTTTGGAGACAAAACCATATTCCACATTGAAAAAAGGATTCATACATACATACATTTCAATTATATTAATGAACAATGCTTGGGCTCTCTCTTTCATATATATATATATATATATATATATATATATATATATATATATATATATATATATATATATATATATGTATATATATATATATATATATATATATATATATATATATATATATATATATATATATATATTTATATATACAGTATATATATATATATATATATATATATATATATATATATATATATATATATATATATATTTATATACAGTATATATATATATATATATATATATATATATATATATATATATATATATATATATATATATATATATATATATGAGTGTGTGTGGGTTTGTATTGCTAAAGCCGCCAGGAATTAGATACAAAGGTACAGTATCATATGCGTCCATAAAACCTCAATACATTTCCGAGGTACAATGTTGAACACGATAAAAGTTCTCTAAACGTAGACAGAAATAGTTCAAAAGTTATAACTTCAGTAATACGAAACAGTCATAAATATAAATATGGTTGAAAACGACTCAACAGACACTCTTAAAGTAGCCTGCCTAGAAATCTGTTCAGAAATAAAGAAATTTTTTTTTACTATCTGTAATTAATGAATTCATTACAATTTATTTTCATAAAATAAAATCTATAACGTTACGCTTGGTTATGATGTCATGATATATTACAAATGTTCGATTATCACTATCTGTCATACATATGTAAAAATAAAGTGTTTGACATCTGTCCAAACCACATACAATATTTGTGTTGTTTTATTCAGGTGGAAATATATATATACATTTGTATGTGTGTATGTAATGTGTATATATATACATATACACAAAGTTTATAAAAATTATTCATGACTATACTTTTTTCAAGATTTCAATGAGATTATTTATATGGAGATAAGTGGTTTTTATATAATTTTCTTTAAATGAAAATCAATAGCTTTTATGTGCAGATGCTCGCATGATTATTTCATTAATAATTCCAAGGTATCTGAAAAATGATACCTATAATAATTAACATTCTATATCTTTATATAAGTTAAATCTTGAAAATAAATTGGGTAGTTCAGGCAGGGAAATATGTGACGGGATTCTTAAATGCTTGCTTCTTTAGACAATAGATAGCAAAAGGAATTGTATAGTGTTCATATTATAACGTAAATACATATAGAAGAGAGGAGGAGAATTATGGGACTCTTTATTTGCATATGAAAGTAAGGAGAGGGGCTATCCAGGGATTATAAAAAAAAAAAAATTAAAAGGATACATTTTATTTATTTATTCTCGTACTTCCTTTCTTCACTGGGCTACTTTTCCCTGCCGGGCCCATTAAGCTTATAGCCAGCTGCTTTTCCAACTAGGGCTGTAGCTTAGCTAGTAATAGTAACAATAGTAATAATAAGAGCATCAAGGTCATTTAAAAGCTACTCTTCCTGGGTTGCGTTGAGATGATCTCAGATACTTAATAAATTCTAAGATACTTCGTTCATCTAGTTTAAAGGTTTAAAGGCCGTTCAAGAATGGCAGAAGCAAAAGACAATGACAATGCCCAAGCTAGAACCAGGAAGGTTTAAGCAATGGCTGCTAATGACTTACCAAGTACCCCTATAGGCTCCACCAATTTCCACATCCTTAACTCACAGTGATGGTGAGGCTACCGGCACAACAAGAAACTATAAAAATTGAATGTAACTTGAATCCCAGTCCGGAAAATTGCCAGGCAGGAACGTTTCCAATGGGCCACCATAACCATAAAAAAATTAAGACATTATTATATCCCGTATCAATGTGAATGGAAAACTTTGAATGGAACAAATTAATCCTCCTCAACAACTACATAAATATTCTGGGAAAGATATTGGCTTCTTTCACGATAATTTAAGAA
>NC_090742.1:115346882-115359077 GCF_036898095.1 Palaemon carinicauda
TTATATGCTATGACATTCTTGCTAGGACTTGATGTATATATAAATTGATGTTCTGTAATATAGTTACTCAATTGCTTTCATCCTGCCATTTTAGTCACAGCCTTTCTCAGCCCATCACATTGTTGACCCCGAAAGTCAACTCGCTCCTCACACCTTCCTCAACACCCTCAGCCCCCCCCCCCCCCCCCCCGCCGTCATTAGTACTATAGCAGACTCCACAGAAGTTGGCGCCGCCCCATTGAAACTTTCGTCGTTCCCCAGCGGAGAGGCGTTGCACGGAAGTCCAGTCCCACATCAAGGCCGTGACTCGCTCAACAACCAAAGCGGATTATGTTCTCGCGGCGATACCCGAGAACACCTTCCCAAAAATATCCGACAGGCTTTGTAAACAATGATGAAACCCCATTAGCATATGACGTCCTCAAAACATACCTTTTGCAGCTGTACACGCCATCGCTAGCCGCCCGCATAGCAAAGATTTTTCAGCTTTGTCAACGACCGTTGGGGGACCAAAGGGCTCCGCTCACCCTCATAGAAATGACCAGTATCGCTCCCCTGCAACCTGCTACAGACGGCTCTCCTCGTGAGGTGAACCTACTTCGTGCCCTTTGGATACGCCGTTTATCCGAACATGTACGCGCTGCCATACCGGATAACGATAGTTTACCCATAAAGGACTTGATGACCAAAGCCGACGCCCTTATGGACAGCCACTTAATGACCTTCAAGACCACCATTAACGCCTCCACTCCTGACGAAGAGGACACCTATTCAAAGTTAATGTCAACCGAAGCAGACGTGAATGCCGTAGGACACACATGCCTACCACGTGCTGTTCCGGAGAAGTGACAAAGCCACCCATCACCCACCACTCGCTCGCGCCCCAACCAACAACTTCTACAGCCACTTATTGCCGCCCATCGGCAACAGTTTTGCTACTACAACTACAGATTCGGGGCTTCCGCGAAGAAATTTGCCAAGGATTTTCAGTGGCCAAAAATCGTGTAAGTAGGCCATCGCTCGTGGCAGTGGCCTGCCATGTTTCTAATCTTTTCTTTTTACATGATGCAGAAATGGGCTTGCAATTTTTGGTAGACACGGGAGCTTGTAGTTCTCTTTTGCCAAGGGAACTCTTCAAAACACGATGTAGTCTGTCTAAGTCTGGCAACGTCCGCCTGGTAGCTGCCAACGGATCTGCGATACCCACCTACGGTTACGAGAACCTCATATTATCGTTTGGAAATGGTAAATTTAATTGGGAGTTTCTCGTTGCTGACGTCACATTGCCAATCCTCGGTGCGGATACTCTCTCTCATTTCCACCTTCTGGTCGATGTCGCTCACCGACGATTGGTCAACGCAGACTCGTACTTATCGACTCCTCTTCAACCTGCCCCCTCCAACCTCGCTCTCCACATCAGCGCACCCACGGATACCTACGCCCACATCCTATCGTCGTACCCGAAAATTTTCTATCCAGAGCTTCGATAAACACCCATGGCTGCTGCCAAGCACAGTATTTATCACCATATCAAGACGACGGGGCCCCCAGTCTTTGCAAAATTCAGACGTCTGGCACCAGATCGATTGGCAGCCGCCAAACAGACGTTCACCGAAAAGAAGGAAATGGGCCTTTGTCAAAAGGCGTCCAGTCCTTGGTTGTCACCCTTACACATCGTCCTGAAGAAACACTGCTGCCTCCATCTATGCAGGGATTACAGGTGCCTGAACATGTGGACAGAACCGGATCACTACCCCCTCCCAAACATCACCGACGTGACCTCCCACCTGCACAAAGCGAAGGTTTTCTCCCCATTCGACCTCCTGAAGGGGTATTATCAGGTGCCTATAAACCCAGAAGACATCCCTAAGACCGCCATCACCACTCCGTTTGGTACATACGAGTACACCTTCAATTACTTCTGTTTTGGCCTTCGTATTGCCGGAGCCACTTTTCAACGTCTCATGGATGGCATCTTAGGGGACCTACCCTTCTGTGCATATGTGGATGACATACTTGAGTTCTCTTCCTCAAAAGAGGAACATCTCCGTCACCTGCACATCGTGCTCGACCAAGTGCAACAAAACGGCCTTGTAGTCTGGTACGACAAGTGTACCTTTGGTGCCAACGAAGTGTTGCTCTCAGGGCACCGCATCACTCCTGACGGAGTCCATCCCCTTTCTTAGAAGGTAGCAGCCGTTCAGAACTTACCCACGCCCTCGACCGTCAGAGCAAGGCAGTAATTCTTGGGCATAATCAACTATTATCACCGTTTTCTGCCAGCCATTGCCGTCATTCTTGCTCCCCTCTACGCCTCCCTCAAGGGCAAGTCAAAAGACCTGAAGTGGAGTCGCCTTCAAGAAGCGGCCTTCTGCAAGGCAAAGAATGCCCTATCAACCACTACTGCTGTCCCTTTTCCCATCCCACATGACCACTCCTCTTCACCGATGCCAGCGACGCCACTATTGGTGCAGTACTCGAACAGGTGGTCAACGGCTCGCCCCGCTGGTTGGTATTCTTCAGCAGAAAACTGTCCAAGGCAAAATCGGGTTATTCTACCTTCGATCAAAAATTGCTGGTGGTGCACTTGGCTGCCCGTCACTTTCGCTATTGCTAAGAAGGTACGCACTTCATCATTCGCACAGACCTCATGCCTCTGGTGCATACCTTCACTCGACAGTCTGATGCCTGGTCCGCCCATCAACGCCAACATCTCTCCGCCGTGGCTGAATACAATTGCACCCTTCAACATGTCCCTAGGAAAATGAATCCCAATGCCGATGCCCTGTCAAGAAACACGTTGGCTGCCAATCAACTGGGATTGGAGTACAATACCTTGGCTGAAGATCAACGACAGGATTCAGAGTATCAAGCATGTAGGATATCCTGCACATCCCTCCGTTGGGAAGACGTCCCCCTCGATGACTTCAACACCACCCTCCTCTGTGACGTCAGTACTGGTGGACCGCGACCTTGGATTCCTGCTCCCATGCGTCAACAGGTGTTTGATTTCATTCACGGCCTTTCACATCTCTCGTGCCGTTTTACTGCACAGCTGTTGAAGGCGAAGTTCATTTTGCATGGCATTTTAAAGGATGCTAAGGATTGGGTCAATGCCTGGACTTCTTGCCAAACTTCCAAAGTACACCGACACACGGATTCAAAAGTGGGCACCTTTCCTCAACCTCAGTGTCGTTTCACCCACATTCACGTTGACGTTGTAGGCCCCCTACCCACATCACAAGGACATCTTTACTTGTTTACCGTCATTGACCACTCCACTGGTTAGCCTGAAACTACATGGAAACTACAATGTCCGCCTCATGTACATCTGCCATACTCTCAGGATGGATTGCAAGATTTGGTATCCCCAAGCATATTACTTCAAACAGGGGTACCCTTCCACCTCTCAAATGTGGACATCATTAGTGAATCTCCTGGGCATTACCCTACATCAGACAACTGCCTACAACCCCGCCGCCAATGGAATGGTTGAACGTCTTCATCGCACCCTCAAAGCAGCTTTGATATCCCGCTGCAAGAACTCCAACCAATTGGTTTACTCAGCTTCCTTGGGTCCTCCTGGGACTAAGGACCACACCTAAAGATTCCCTGGATGTCTCGGCAGCTGAAATGGTGTACGGCGACCCGTTGGTCGTCCCTGCCAATTTTTTTCCTTCTGCAACCTCCTCCAACGATCTCCAGCGCATACATCACGTCGTGGGAAAATTTACTCCATACCGCCAGACTTACAAGCCCTCAGCGAAGCATCACATACCGAAAGACTTCCACTCTACATCGCACGTTTTCCTACGCAACGACACTAGCAAGCCACCGCCAGCACCCCCTTACATGGGCCCTTCCCTTGTGATCCGACATAGTCCAAAAGCATTCTTACTAAACATTCGTGGTAAAAAAGACTGGGTCTCCATTGATCATCTAAAACCTGCTTATCTCCTGCCAGATGACCCACCTACAGTTCGCCTCTCTAGATCAGGGCACCCTATTTAACATATACAGTATGTCATGTACCAACCAAGTGTCACACGATCGTACATAGTAACGACATTTCTCTTTTTTGTATATAGTATCCTTTGTATCTTCGCTCTCCCCTCGCACTGAAAGCAACCTGAATCAACTTGTCTTTTTTTCTTACCGTTAACTTTTAACCGAACCGGTTGTTGGTTGAACAGGATTCAGCCTGTGATATGTTATGACCTTTTTGCCCGGATTTGATGTATGTATAAACTGATGTTCTGTAATAAAGTTACTCAGTTGCTTTCATCCAGCCTTTTTAGTCACAGCCTCTCTTAGCCCATCACAATATACTCCATTCCAGGATGGAATATTGAAGCTAAACATAGATTCTGAGAAATTAATAATGATTAATGACATATTTGTTAACTTGCAATAGGTGACGAGATAACACATCAATCATATCTTTATGCACCGATGTCTTGATCTGCTCTTCTAGTGAACAACTTTGTCTTGCGGTGAAAACATTTTCAGCTCACTATATAAATTCATATAAAGATATAAAGGTTTAAAAGACACTTATGAATTGCAGAGGTAAGGGAGTGTGACTTTGCCCTGGTTAGCAGGACAATGTCCTAAAGAAACAGCATACATGTACAAGGTCAGCGACAAAGCCCCCTCTCCCGTCAAGCTATGACAAGGGAGGGCCATGTAATGGCTGTTGATGACTCAGCTAGTATACTTATAGGCTCCCCGGAAACACCCCCTCCTATGCTAACAAGAATGTGTGGTTAGAGACACTAAAAGAAACTATCAAACTTGACCGAGTCTCGAACCTCAGCCCGTGAAACGCCAAGCAGGGAAGTTTCCAACAGGCTATCACAACCCTTAAATTGTATCAAAACACTACCTCGGATTTAATCACTAACTTTGGACAGTTTTATAGGAAATGTCGATAATAATGATTAAAAGCAATCTTCCTTAGGCCACATTCTCTTACTATTCAAGTACAAACCAAGTGATAATTAAAACCACAATCAGAAACTTCCTTTCTTGTCATAGCTAGAGAAAATTACGGTTAGAGCCAAAATCCCGTGCTCATTATAGATGCTAGGTTAAATTCAAATCAAAATGAATGGAGGTTGGACAAATTATATATATATATATATATATATATATATATATATATATATATATATATATATATATATATATATATATATATATATATATATATATTATATATTACTTGTTTAAAACACATGACGTACAGGTCATTGTGAAAGTAAGAGAAGTGTGAGAACTGCCATAGTCATATTCTAAGAAGGATGTGATTGCCAAACCTCAGCAATGTAAATTTTTCATGAAGAGTAAATACAATCAAGTCCTCTGAGAAAGAAGTTGTTTGTGAGAATGGAACAAGCATCTTCCGGTATAAATGTTGTGTTTACTATAATTCAATAAATGCTGAGATACCTATGTAAACTTTAGTATGAAATTGGATATTTGTAACAGTTTACTTTACGATGTCATACGGAATGGTCATCCGACCAAACCAGCTATACTCCTGTGATGGAGATGTTAACACTGTTCTTAAAGAATAAAGTATTTTAAAGTTAACTTACTTAGACTTTACTTGAAGATGTAACATACCAACTCTAATATATAACACATTAAAGATGACATTTGAAGAGAACCCAAATGTGTGTTAACAACAGTAGCACACTAATAAATGGTGGCAGCGGTAAAACTCTAAGAACCAGAGAAAGATCTTCAAGAACCAGCGAATAAAACACTAAGAACCAGAGAAAGATCTTCAAGAACCAGCGAATAAAACTCTAAAAACCAGAGAAAGATCTTCAAGAAATCAACAGTAATGAATCTACAATTTTGACTAAGTATCATAGTCTACCGAAGAAATGAAACATTTAATACTAACAAATGAATGTTATACAAACTGAGGAACTGGATCTTCAATCAACATCCTAAGAAAACCAAGGACTGAAATTCAACGTTTACAAAACATTGAAGAAACATATCCAGGAAGCACTACATTCAACGGAAATCGTACCGAAAACATTCACCCAAACATCAAGAGAGAGAGAGGAAATGACGACATCACACTTCGCTATATAAACCGAAGCTAAGTACAATTTTCTTATTCATTTCAGTATTGAGCAGTGAGGTGTAGTTACCACGAGTCGATAGTCCATTATTACTGGGGTGAGTTGTTTGCTAATCTTCAATTTCCTTTCATTAAAGGAAACTGTGTTCAACTTTGAATTATCGTCTAGAATTTTTTTTTCTCTCTGTGCTAATTCCGTTTTCTTTCAGAAATTCTCGGGAAATATCTTTGAATTCCGTTTTCTTTCAGAAGTTCTGTGGAAATATCTTTGTATTAGTATCATTGTTTTGGGGAATTTTGTTATAATCTTTATCATTTAGTGCTTATGCGTTTACGCAGTGGACGTCTGTATTCATAGAGATATTTTGATAGGATTACAAGGGGTCGTAGAGATAGGAAAAGAAATACCGTAAACATGATGTCCCCTGTGAGCCCAGCCCTTGGACCGAGTAACCCAACAGCAGGACATGGTAACCCCCATCCTATTGTGACACTTGTAAATGCTCGCTCTGCAATCCTTCCTTTTCAGGGTCGGGTTAATGGGTTCTTGCCTCAGAATGTGGAGTCTTGGATTTCATCCGTCGATGCCCATTTAAATGCCAAACATATTGTAGACCCTTTTGTACAATCACAGGAAGCTAAAAGTTTTATAGACTTTTCTAAAGGAGATGCGAGTGTATTTTTAAGGGGTGTTTCATTTCAAGAAGCAGTTACCTGGGATGATTTCAAAGTTAGGCTACGTGCGGTCTATGGGGGTGAAGAAGCCTTGGATGTAGTTTTAACATTAAGAAATACAATTAATCAAGCCACTATGACTCGGTTTAATGTTATTGAGAGAGCAGCTCTCATAGCCGATAGGCTTAATGAATATCAAGATATTTTAGGTAATTCCACTTGGGTTACTGGAGATAACATCTCCGTAAAAGATTTTTTACGATTAATGTATTTAACTTGCATGACACTTATGTTGCCTGAAGCTTTAGTGCGGTGTTTTGATAAAAAGTTAACGCCATCAAGTACGGAATTGGATGTATATAAACAGATAAAGAAACACATGTCCAAGTGTCCTGATCTTAATCCTGTGTTAACCCATGTTTTTGCAAAAAATGAAACAAAGCCACAACAAGTAAATGTAGTTAATAATAGTCAAGCTGCGGGAATGACGTGATATAATTGCAAACGTCAAGGTCACTTGATTGCGGACTGCAGACGGAAATTCTGTTCGATATTTAATAGTTCGACTCATTCATATAGTCAGTGCTACTCGCGTAAGACACAACAGAATCCTAGAAATACACAGTCAATTCCACAGTCAGTTCCATATGGAAATAAAAAGAAAAATCCTCATTTCAATAAGAAGAAACAGCCAAACATCAATGTAGTTCAGAATCCGAAACAAACAAACAGTTCTTCGAATAACGCTGATCCTGGGTCGTCAAACCAGACCTCACAAGGTCAGACTAATTTTCAGAATGTGCAGAGCAAAGCAAATACCACATAATTAACTCCAATGGGGAAGAGAGTGATGTTGGGTCAAGGTCATTCATGTCAACATCAGTAGTATTGAATAATCAATTTATTGTTTTATCAGATCATTGTGAGGCAATAGATTTTCCTATGAAATACACGGCCGAATTAAGTAAATCAGTGCATGCTCCTGTAGATTTGCAACGAATTCATACAATAATAAGCCAAAATGAGTTACGACCAACATTATATGCTGTAAATCTAGAACACAGATCATTTACATTATTTTTTTACTCTGGTAGTCCACGTAATATCATGGATTTGAGCACACATCATTTGTTGTTTTCGAACTTTCCGATAGAAAAATCCGGAGTAAGACTCTCGGGTATAGGAAATAATGAATTAAATGTAATAGGCGTAACTCATGTTCAGTTCAAGGTCGGTAAGCGCACGTTTGCCGATATATTTGTTGTTGTATAAAACATTGATATGTATCCAGCTGTAATTATAGGATACCCATCTATGGGCAATCAAAACATTATCTTAGCCCCTGCCAAGCACGGCATGTATATTAAAGCAAAATTCTATAATTCTTCTTATACCTTAAAATCAGTTTTGGATAAAAAGGAGAGGACAAATAAAACAGTGACTTACGTTGAAGAACCAATAACTTGTCTCACTAATAAAGAAATAATATACGCGACCCAACAGAATTCTCGTTCACCCGTAATATCATCTTGCACGCAATCTGACGAGCCAAACGTACCTTCGAATTTAATAGTGCAAGTAAAGAAAACATTACCGGGATCTGAAATATTATTCGTTTCTGACACTTTGAAAACTAACATATTGTCTGTCACACAAGCTATTTATACAGTAGGCTCACATCAACAATGTAATATTGATGTCTGTAATAATTTAAATACCACTTTAGTAATTCACAAAAATCAACATATCTTGGATGTAGAAGTTTATAAACATCGTATTCTTACCGTTGCTGAAATCAATCACGCTCAATCAGTTGCGGATGAATCCCTTTTGCAATCTATTAAAAATAAAATCAATAAAGACATTCAAGACGAAGAAATTCAGCAGAAAATTTTTGGACTTTTAACTGAATATCATGATGTTTTTTCCACTACGGATGGATCCTTAGGAAAAACGGATGTGATCGAGCATCAAATAAGGTTAAAGGACAAGCAGAAAATTATCTATGTACCCTTGTACAGACTCCCTATGAAAATCCAGAATGAAATAAATGATGAAGTTGGTAAAATGCTAGAAGAAGGAGTCATTAGGAAATTGAACAGCCCTTATAATTTTCCATTAATAGTTGTACCGAAAAAAGATCGAACATGGCGTATCTGCGTAGACTTCCGTCGCCTAAACAAGGAGACGATCCCTGATCGATTCCCAGTGCCATGTACTGACGATATTTTATCTTTGTTAGGTCTGAATAAATAATTTACCAGTTTGGACTTACTTAAAGGCTTTCACCAGATATCATTAGAAGAAAATAGTATCCCATACACAGCCTTCAGCACGGCCAGGGGACATTATGAATTTTTACGGATGACTTTTGGTTTACGTTGTGCTCTCGTAACATTTACAAGGATGATTAACATAGTGTTTGAAGACTTGCTAGGGGATATATTGCATGCCTATATGGACGACCTTGTAATCTTTTCCAACACCTTAGAAGAACATCTACGTAAATTAGAACTAGTACTACAGAGACTAAGACAACATAACTTAAGGGTAAAAATTAGTAAGTTTGAATTTTTCAAAACAGAATTAGTCTATTTGGGTTTTATGGTGTCAAGCCAAGGTCATAAAGTAGTCCATGATAAGGTGTCGGCTAACCGTAATTTTCCGATACCTACTAATGTCAAGGAAATACAGCAATTTCTGGGTTGTAGTGGATATTACAGGCATTTTATACGCAATTAATCGATAATAGCCGCTCCCTTAACTGATCTTACGAAGAAGGGCGTAGATTTCATATGGTCTGAGCAGCATCAACAGGCGTTTAATACCTTGAAAGATGAACTTTGTAGTTCTCCTATCTTAAAATTTCCTGACTTTGGTAAGAAATTCTTCATTGCAACAGACACCTCAGACTTAAGAGTAGGTGGGGTATTGCTTCAGCAATATGAAAAACAATTTTTCCAGATAGCTTTTTATTCTCGAAAACTGAGAACTTCCGAAAGTAATATGCAGTAATAGAAAAGGATGGGCTAGCTATTGTTAATTCACTAGTGCATTTTAAGTTCATAATATACGGTTATCCCGTTAAGGTTCTTACTGATCATTAACCACTAACCAACTACTTTAAATGCTTCAACCACAGCCCCAAACAAACTCGGTGGCATTTGATCATTCAAGACTTTGGCGCGAGAATCGAGCATTTACCTGGGAGAGCAAATATCATTGCTGATGCATTATCACGCAACCCTGTGTCATCTTGTATGGCGCATTTAGCTGAATTTATAGATATATCAACATCCATGTCTATTGTTAAAACGATATATGAACAAGAAGATTTGGGCTGGAGTGCTGAATTATTACAGACTGAGCAAAGAAAAGATCAGAAATTAGAAAAAAATTATAAATGCTTTGAAAGGCAATCATAAGGAAAAGGAATATATAAAGTATAAGCAGCAGAATTATATAATCGAAGACAATATTCTGTGTAGGACCGTGACAAGGAAAACCCGTAATACACCACATGTAACTAACGACCAGATAATGGTACCAATCTCACTTGTTTCCACTGTCCTAAATTAGTTGCATGCAAATCCATTGCATGGACACCCGGGGTTCTCATTAATGTCACAGAAAGCCAAATCATTGTTTTATTGGCATACGATGCTTACAGATATAAAAAAAAAACACATAGCTAATTGTCGCACATGTCAGGAAAACAAAGGGCATACGAAAACATCTGTCAGCCTAGGGGCTTATCCCGTGCCCAATCAACCCTTTGAAAGGATATATTTAGATTTATTAACAGGATTTTACGAGTCAGGCAGAGGAAATAAGCACCTCTTAGTAATTGTAGATGCTTTAACTCGATATACAGAACTAATAGCGCTTAAAACTAAAACTGCGATTTAATGGGCTAGGAAGTTTTACGAGTGTTACATTTGTAAACATGGAATTCCACACATGATAATCTCAGACTCGGGTGGAGAATTTAATAATCACTTTCTTACCTCATTGTGTGAATTCCTTAGCATAAAGAAAATAAATACCATGATATATCACCCAGAGTCGAATGGGCTAGTGGAAAGAGCAAATAGGAATTTTTAAATATATTAAGATTAACACTAGGGGGATCAGACCCCAACTGGGATATTGCAATACCTGCGGCACTTAGTACTCTGAATCATATCATATATCAATTAAAATGTCACCGCACAAAGCATTGTATGGTACCCCAGTTAGAACGCCATTCCATATATTAACACCTACAACTAATCTATCAAATCCTTCAAAAGAATGTATAAATGCAAGCAAAAGTCGTTTTGATATCCTTCGAAAGAATTTAGAAGAATCACAAATCATAATGAAAAGGAATCATGATAAAATAGCGAAGCCAACTAAAATATATACCGTGGGTGATAATGTATACATACAGGTAAATGTACGTAAAGGACTCAATTATAAACTAACACCTAAGTTTGAAGGCCCATTTAACATTTTGGAAACATTAACGGCCAATAGGCTTAGAGTTCAAAAAGTATCCCAACCCACTGATGAGAGAATCGTACCATTGGCTCACATAAGAAATTAAAATAGGAGGGAAAGAAGTGAGGGAAAGATTTTTATTTTTTTTTATTACATTATATGTAAAAAGTTTTTCTTCTTACTACAGGAGTAATTACATATATTTTTCTCGTGTGGGATGAGCTCTAAAACTAAAAGTATAGATTTTATATATAGCACTATAGTTGAAAGACAAGAAGACGTTTTTATTACATCAAGTAACGTAGTTGTTGAAGTGCGTATGCAAGCAATTTTTCTCCCATTAAATGAAATGAATAGAAGACATTTTCCTTTTAATACACAGAGTTCGCTTGCATCGACACTAAAAGTTGCAGAGATGCTATCTGACGACTTGCAAAATAAGACTTACGAGGCAGAATCTTTGGCTCGTGACCTTTTGATGTGGACTGTATGACACGATAATCTTGAGAAACGTAACCCGTTTATTTTTGCTGCAATAAACATCTTTGGTTTTATTGCAAGTTTAGGTTTAGGAATTCGTGTTTGTGCACTAAGATTGTATGTTTACCACGGTAACAAATATTTTTATTAGTTACCGTATTATAATAATCTATGTTTTGACAAAGGTAACAACTATTCTTCAACAAAGATACCAAATCATATGTAAATCAGTATTTTTTTTTTTGGTACCATATAATCGTTTGCTAGCAATGTACCATATATGTGATCTGTATTTATCATGCATTTTTCTTTGTTTTGGCCATATTTGTTATGTATGCATTTTTATTATTTTCTAATGTGCCTATTTGAACATTCGTCCTAATTTGCTTATGGCTAAAGTTAAAAAAAAGAATAATATATATATATATATATATATATATATATATATATATATATAT
>NC_090742.1:115372077-115379577 GCF_036898095.1 Palaemon carinicauda
TATATATGTATATATATATATATATATATATATATATATATATATATATATATATATATATATATATATATATATATATATATATGTATATACATATATATATATATATATATATATATATATATATATATATATATATATATACATATATATATATATATATATATATATATATATATATATATATATATATATATATAGATAGTATTTACGTCTTACATTATGATTGTCACATATTTCAGAGAATTCTTAATTTTGTTGAATTGTAAGATTATGAGCTAAAAAAGAAAAACATAAAAACATTTTGCATGGATTAAATACCTGTTCCTTAATGAATTCTTTACATTACATTGGTGTGAATAAAGATTTGGAGAATGTATATCAAATAGCCAAAAGATGTTGAGTTGAAAAATAAAATCATGAACAATTCACTGACCTTTATTCGTATAATGTTTTCAAAGAGAGTTTTCTACTTATAGTTTCATGTGGAAAATAAATTTATTTTTATTACAATTTATCGAATAACTATACTCAGAGCGTATACATACACGTGTACGTAAAACTTGTGAAGTGAAATGTCAAATTACTGGAAACAGAAGAAAAGGATATATATCGTTACTGAGTAATTGCTTCCTGTTTGGTCATTTTAAATAACAAGGGAAAATCTGTCACTATATTTACAAAAGCTCATTCTGGATAATTCTTAGCTTAAAAAGAATATTCGACCATGCTAGGGCTGCTAGTGATGTTTTCAGATGTTGAATTGTGAAGCTAAAAATAAGGTTAGAGTTATAAAACGTGTATAATTTGTACTTTTTTGTTATTGATATAATATTCTAAGAGTTAGGTGTAATGAGCTGAAAGCCTATCGGATATTGATTTGCTTCTTTCAATCGTGATAGGTTCAATTCTTGACTAAAAATCATTTGTACTTACCATACTCACATCTTTCCATTTTACTTAATTTATTTCCTACCCTTTCTTTTAGTTTGAATTAATCATCATTGCTTTTTCTCAAGGTATAGATTTTTTTCAAGCCTCATTGGATTAAAAGGACTTATTCCAGTCATTGTTTTTTTCTATGTTAACAACAAAGTACTTCTCTTGTAGATAGACACTAAATGTCCATATACTTGAAGGCTCTTATATTGCGGTTTGGTGTTCAACATCAAATAGAGATACAGAAAATTCATAGTAATTTTATTTGGCAATGAATCTCACGGTGAACAATTTTACTATCTTTCCTATACTCAAGAAAAACATTCTTAAATTAATTCTGGTTGACTGAGGTAACAATACACAAGTAAACTCGATTAATGATATGAATATATATTTCTCCCTGAATGAATTAAATGCATTTTCGAAAAAAAAAATCCAATAATTTCAGTTAGTTTTACTATTCGATTATTTATCTTTTTTTTCTTTTAAGAGAGAGAGAGAGAGAGAGAGAGAGAGAGAGAGAGAGAGAGAGAGAGAGAGAGAGAGAGAGAGAGAGAGAGAGAGAGAGAGAGAATTTAATTGATGAAGATGAGAGGAATATGATTTGGTTTATCATAACCTTTCTTGAGCTAGACCACTGGAACATTGTTTTTTAAAAGACTAGAATAACACCAGTTATAATACCCATTACGATTACTTACCTAAACGTCCATCTCATAAGGACATTATGTCTGTTGCAAAATATGATATACGCCTACGTCATAAAATCAAATCTAGGTTTATTATTTAGTAAAAACAGGGCCCAATATCTTGTCATTTAAATAATCATCCATTGATAGAAGTTTGCTGATAACCAATAACCTATTCATAACTCTTAATAAAACTTCCAGAAATTGTGAAGTTAAAAGAGTTATAGCAACCTTCAACTATTCAATATGTGAACAAAAGTTTATATCTATTCTGGGTTTAAACTGACGGTGGTTTTCTATCCTAATAGCTCGTAGAGATCAAGTCTTTAGAAACAAAATAATCCTCTTGGAACTTGTATTGTAAGAGGCATTGTGGAGTTATTCTTCAGAGTAAAATTGGAAGAGAGAGAGAGAGAGAGAGAGAGAGAGAGAGAGAGAGAGAGAGAGAGAGAGAGAGAGAGAGAGAGAGAGAGAAGCGGGGTAGGGAATAATGATGATGATGGTGATGATGATGATGTTGATGACGACAATGATGATGATGGTAATGATGAGTTATTTGATCATTGTTTTTTTTAAACTAGTATTCTGTAAACATGAAAAAAAATAAGAAATATGCCATAGATAAATTTAATGTTTCAGTAATTTGATAAATTAGAATAAGCAAATGCAAACACAATCAGGTTGAAAGTAAACTTAAAAGTAATACGAATATTATACGAAATCTTTTTTCAAACAGTTTCCTTGGTTAATTTCTGAGGAAAATAACCTTTAAAAGTTTTCTCGGCTAAAGATGTCTGAAAAGACCGAGATTCGTGTTGTGAGGCATTATTTATCTCTCCTTGCATATTATTATTATTATTATTATTATTATTATTATTATTATTATTATTATTATTATTATTATTATTATTATTATTATTATTATTATTATTATTATTATTATTATTATTAGATAAGTTACAAGCCTAGTTGGAAAAGTAGGCTGCTATAAGCCTAAAGGCTGTAAATGTTTTTGCCATATAAACTATATATATATATATATATATATATATATATATATATATATATATATATATATATATATATATATATATATATATATATATATATATATATATATATATATATATATATATATATATATAAATAAATATATATATATATATATATATATATATATATATATATATATATATATATATATATATATATATATATATATATATATATATATATATATATATATATATATATTGTTGTTTGATATACTTCATTGTAAACGCTAAAATTTAAATAAAATTAGTTTAACAAGATAGTGGTATTTTATTAAAGATTTGGATGCGATATAATATCAGATTCCTACCTGCTGCCAATTTATCTTACGAGCAACATATTCCAATATGAGTCTTTGCTATGATTAACGCTCTCCTTCCTGTACAGAAATACTGTAGGTCACAAGTATTTGAAATTTTCTACCGGTTTTCCATCTAGTTCTGTTTTATCTTGTGCGACACGTTAATAGAATTAAATTTTCCTTCATATTCCCCAATCTAATATATTCGTAGGAGCTTTGGTGGTCTATTGGAAACGTACCTGCCTGGCGATTTGCCGGACTGGGGTTCGAGCTCTGCTCAAGCTTGATAGTTTCTTAAAGTGTCCTTAACCGTAGCATCCTTATGAGCCGAGGGAGAGCCTATGGTTCTACCTGATAAGTAATCAGCAGCCATTTCCTAGCACCCCCTGGTCCTAGCTTGGATGGAGAGGGGACTTAGGCGCTGGTTATATGTATATACAACCAGTCTCTAGAGCATTGTCCTGCTAACCCTCCCCTGTAATTGGTTTTCAGTCTCAGTTGCAACTAACAAGTAATCTACATATACAAATTCCCATAGATTTTTTTAATCCTTTCACTTGATACAATAAACATTTTTCTAGACAATATGTGTATTATGCGAACGAACTGTTCGTTTTACTTTTTAGGGAAATAAGAGATGATTACAACTTATTGATAAATAGCGAATGAGCCTTTCAAAAACAAACTATTTTTCTATTTCAATTTCTCCTAAGTGGTTGGAAAGACTAAGGTGGGAATGGAATGAGAAGACAAAATATTTGCTAAGGAAAACATAATTTCGTGCAACAAAATTATACCTCTGTGTGTGTGAGTGCCTATATGAGAGAGAGAGAGAGAGAGAGAGAGAGAGAGAGAGAGAGAGAGAGAGAGAGAGAGAGAGAGAGAGAGAGAGAGAGAGAAGCCTTAAAATCGATGATCATAATGAAATCTGATTAATTTGAGAAAATAATTACAATAGGAAGATCATTTTTATTGTATAACTGGTTTTTTTATAATTGGTATTTCCGGTCATATTCTTATAATATATATGCCCTTTTCTTCAGGCTTAAAAGCATCAACGATGGTAGAAATTTAAACATTCTACCCTTTAGAAATTAACAAAATAATAATAATAATAATAATAATAATAATAATAATAATAATAATAATAATAATAATAATAATAATAATAATAATAATAATAATAATAATAATAATAATAATATTAATTCCCATGTTATTGATCGTCTTGTGTTTTTTTATAATTATATATATCCCTCTACTGCTAAATCTTTTGGCATAAGTTTAAAATGGCTGAGAATTTGAACGTTATATGTTTTCTAGTTACGAAGTAAAGATGCATATCTATATTGCTTTTGTATATAAATTTTAAATCAACTATACCTGCAAAACTCTTTTTCACGAAGATGGGATAAAATCGTGGTAAAGTTTCAGTAGCTTTCATGGTTGTCTGTTCGTGTACTAAAATTGAGTTTGAAGCTAAATCAAGATATTTCTCTGTGCAATTGAGGTTCTTATTTTCTTCTGTGGCGATGTTTTCTGCTGCCTCGTACCAGCGTTCATGTTTTGAAAGCATGAATTTATTCAGGATAAACATTTTTCTTTATGGGAACACTTGGTAGTCAAACTATTGAACAGTTAGATAGAGGAAAATATTCTGGAAAAAAAAAATATTCCTATAAAGCCTTCGTGATGAAATGGATATGGCTAAAATTATTTTACTTACATTATTATCGTTAAGAAGTAAAAAACTATATAATGAAGAATATTTGTTTTTATCAGTATAATTTAATGACTATCAACTACATATTTATATGTAACAGGAGGAAAAATAAATAATTCGCCCAAAACTCTATATTCAGGATAGGATAGATAATACATATATTCAACAATTGCAGAGTGATAAATAATTTCATTGTTCTATCTTCAGTAGTTGTCTTCTTTAAATAAGCTCCCTTCATTTAAAACATAAATTTTCAATAATAATTGAATAGTTCTGAGGTTTCTAAAAAATGGGACAGTTCGTGAGGCTTGTAATATCCAACATATCATTGTAAAATTCAACCTCTTCTAAAGTATCATACATGAGAGAGAGAGAGCCACTGAAAAATATCTGATGTAACTCCTCAATCAGAGCTTCACGAAATCAATTTATCAGGTAAAGGCCAAAATCAAATGGAAATTTTGTGTTATATCTTGATGCGTAATACAGATAAGAAATGTCCAAAGCATCACGAATACATTATCACTTCTTCCTACATCCTATCCTGACGAAAATGTAACAAATAGTAGCTTATTTTTTTTTTTAATAACCAATCAATTGCTAAATATTGGACATGGCGTTACATTAACAGTGTATAATCTAAAGAAAAATACCACTATTGAAATATTCTTTAATATTCTGTAAAATCCTAAATTCTAATTGAAACAGAGGCAGCAAACTGTTACATGGTATGTTGCAGTACACAATCTAATTAGAAACTGTACCAACCATGTGTCACAAGATCGTACACAGTAAAGACATATATTTTTTATATATATCATGCTTTGTATGTTCGCTCTCCCCTCGCACTGATAGGGACATGAATAATCATGCCTGTTTTTTCCTCACTGTTAACTGTAAACCGAGCCAGTTGTCGGTTGAACATGAAATTTCCTGTTATGTTTTTATGTCCTTTTGGCCTGGATTTTATGTATATAAAAACTGATGTTCTGTAATAAAGTTACTCAGTTGCTTTCATCCTGCCTTCTTACTCACAGCTTCTCTCGCCCATCACATTTGTGACCCCAGAAGTCGACTCGCTCCTCCCTTCTTTTACGACCCCCTCCCTGCCCCGTCATTGGTACTATGGCAGACTCCACGGAAGTTAGCACCGCCCCATTGAAACTTTCGTTGTTCACTAGGAGAGAGGCATTTGCTTGGTTTCAGTGCGCAGAAGTCCAGTTCTGCATCAAGGGTTTAACTCGCTCAACCACCAAAGTAGATTATGTTCTCACAGAGATACCCAAGGGCACCTTCCCGGAAATATCCGACTGGCTTTGTGAACAAGGAGACACCCCAATAGCGTATGAGGCCCTCAAAACCTACCTTCTGCAGCAGTACTCGCCGTCGCCAGCTGCCCGTAAAGCAAAACTTTTTCAGCTCTCTCAACAACCGTTGGGAGACCAAAGGGCTTCGCTCACCCTCAGGGAAATGACCAATATCACTCGCCTGCAACCTGCCGCAGACGGATCTCCTTGTGAGGTGAACCAACTCTGTACCCTTTGGATACGCTGTTTACCCGAACCTGTATGCGCTGCCGTACCTGATGTCGATAGTTTACCCTTAAAAGACTTGATGACCAAAGCCGACGCCCTTATGGACAGCGACTTCACGACCTTCAAGACCTCCATAAACGCCTCCACTCCTGACCAAGAGGACGCCAATTCAATGTCAACCAAAGCTTACGAGAATGTCGTAGGACATACACGCCTACCCCGTGACGTGCCGGAGCGGCGACAAAGCCACCCATCACTCACCACTAGCTCGCGCCCCAACCAACAACTTCTACAGCTACTAACTGACGCCCATCGGCCGCAGTTATACTACTACCAATACAGATTCGGGGCAAGATATGTGCCAAGGATTGTTAGTGACCAAAAAAACGTGTGAGTAGGCCATTGATCGTGGTGGTTGCCTCCCGTGTTTCTAATCTTTTCTTTTCACATGATGCAGGAACAGGCATGTGATTTTTGGTAGACACGGGTCCTTGTCGTTCTCTTTTACCAAGGGAACTCTTCAGGACACGACGTAGTCTGTCTACATCTGCCGACGTCCACCTTGTGGCTGCCCACCAGATCTATGATACCCACCTACAGTTATGAGAACCTCACATTATCGTTTGGAAACCGTAAATTGAAATGGAAGTTTCTTGTTGTTGACTTCACATTGCCAATCCTCGGTGCAGATCTCCTTTCTCATTTCCACTTTCTGGTCTATGTTGGCCACCGACTATTGGTCAACGCAGTTTCGTACTTGTCGACACCTCTTCAACCCACCCCTCCAGCCTTGTTCTCTACATCAGCACACCCACGGATGTCTACACCCACCTCCTCATGTCGTACCCGGAAGTTTTCCATCCAGACCTTCACCAAACGCCCATGGCTCCTGCCAAGAACAGTATTTATCACTGTATCAAGAAGACGGGAACCCCAGTCTTCGCAAAATTCAGACGTCTGGCACCGGATCGATTGGCAGCCACCAAACAGACATTTGGCAAAATTGAGGAAATGGGCCTTTGCCAAAAGGCCTTCAGCCCATGGTTGTCACCTTTACACATCGTTCTGAAGAAAGACGGCTCCCTCCATCTGCGCGGGGATTACAGGCGCAAGAGCATGCAAACAGAACTGAATCACTACCCCACCATAAACATTGTTGTTGTGACCTTCTACCTGCACAAAGCATAGGTTTTCTCCACGCTGGACCTACTGAACGGGTATTATCAGGTGCCTATGAACCCAGAAGACATCCCCAAGACC
>NC_090742.1:115384577-115387077 GCF_036898095.1 Palaemon carinicauda
ATGAAGGATAAAAGTCACTGCTAGCGCATTTAGATTGGAGACCCGTCATAATACTGTTGTATTGAATAATTAAAAAAAAAAAGGTATATTCATTTCCTACAAAATAAGAATTTTTCTAGAATCTAAGCAAATATTATACAAGCACTCTTACCTATTCCAGCTTCCAATTAAATTTTGGAACTCCACCACACGCCTTCATCTGCAAACAGCATCCCATCTCGATTTGTGTGCTGTGGTGAACATAGATTCCCAATAAATGCTTGTCTTATTTCAATTCCTGGAACTGGAATCCATATTCATCCTTCTAGTCTTGCTGAATGGAGATCTAGCTTGGACGAGGGGTAAATGATCCATCTTTTATCCATTTAAATGGTGATGTCATTGCTTTTCAATAACGTCGGGAAAGAGAGGAACAAATGAGGATTTTTGACTTTCTCTTTTTTTTAAAGGTATCTTGTATTATTTTTCTTATATAACAAGCTTTGATATATTTTCTACCTACATCACATTTCCAGAAGAAAATTACAACTCAGATAAACTATAATAGTCTTATTTCTTAATCTTTTCCAATTTACAAAACCTTATTCATATATCAAGAAAATTGCAATGTACTTCGATGGAAAAAATTACACCAGTATTCCAATATTTACTAATCCAATGGCCCTTACCAAAAAAAATATTGATGCCTAAACAATATAGCTTTGAATACCATAAAAGTATTTTACTATAATGCAGTATTTTATACATATTAAGAATGACTCCATTGATCAAATTGTATATTCATATGATTTATTTAAATTGGTAGTCACATACTATTTTGGATATTCTAATGAGGGTTCACTTTGAAGCACATTTCACTTACATGATTTCTGGATTATACAAAAGGTGTTTGGAAATTGGTTGCAAAAGCAGATATAAGAAAATTCCTTTCAAATTTCCAAAAGTTAACAAAATAACGGAGGAGTGCAATGGACTAATTTAGCAGAATAATAGAGCATACATATCACATTCTTTGGAACGTTTTTTGTCTCAACAAACATTTTCGGTTCTGCTCTTGTTTTAAAGTGAACTAGCATAAATTTTATATCACAAAATACTGCACTGTTTCTACAAGAGAAATTAAATACATATCTTATATCCGTTAAAAATATTTATGAACCAGTCATTTATTTCCAATTTTTAACGCAATATCCAAATTCTTGAAAAAGAATATTATATTTCAATAACACATATTTAGATTTATGTCATGCTTGAATGATTGTAAGAAGAATCGGATCTTTTTGGTGCTTCAATGGTAAAAACAAATGATATTAGGTTCATAAAATTTTCCCAGAAATTAATTGACAAAGTCAAGAAGCAAGGCTTCCAGATGTAGGTAAAATTGAAGCTTAAAACTGCAACAAACAAGTCAGGTCGGAAGTCAAGGGAAAATATTTTCGCGACTTTACAAACGCATTGGACTGTAAACAAAGGTTATCAAATCAGGAACAGTCGATAAATTTATAACAATTCTATTTCCTAAGGAAGATATTGCAGTGTATGAAGTTTTTGTTTTCTTTACTGGAACCAGAAAATTATATTTTACTTATTTCTGGAAAATCCACATTGAAAATGATTTTGTTACTTTTAAATTTTACGCTCTATCTGTAACAAAGAATGTACCTATTATAAGAGGCACACCAACAAAACCGAATTAATAAATGTTCATAAGGTATATGTAATGAATCAATTATTAAGGTCTGTGTCTCATGGAATGGGGAGGAAGGCTACTTATTGAAAGAACATTAGTGCATAAATTATTCATATAATTCGCTTGCATACATTTATTTATTTATATATATATATATATATATATATATATATATATATATATATATATATATATATATATATATATATATATATATATATATATATATATATATACATATATATATATATATATATATATATATATATATATATATATATATATATATATATATATATATATATATATATATATATATATATATATATATATATATATATATATATATATATATATATATATGTATATATATATATATATATATATATATATATATATATATATATATATATATATATATATGTATATATATAAGTATATATATATGAGTGTGTGTGTGTGGTTAGTAATTAATAGCCGTTCACCATAGAAAGGATCTATCTTGCGTTTTTTTTTTTAAATCATTTTATTTAGAAAAAACGTGATTGAAAATTGACAAAATTCAAACATTCCCAACTCTGTTAGTTTTCAAGATATTTCAATGATTTTGTTGCATATTAATCCTTGACATCTCTACTTTCAATTACAAACATTGTTTTGGAAATCAAATCCCACTGACATCCCCTTAGGGGCCTTTTCCACATGTACTTCTTTGTCAATATGATTTAAATTATTTAAAAGGCCCCAAAACCGTTCCCAAAAGCCTAATAGCTATATAATAAAGTTTGAACAGTAACCCCTAAGCAAAGG
>NC_090742.1:115392077-115409577 GCF_036898095.1 Palaemon carinicauda
TTATGTTTTATTTTAATGAGCTTAAATATGTGAGCTATTAAAATTGAGCTTTTAATTTTGGATGTATAGGAATCATTACATGTGTGAATCTTTTGTTATATTCATATATAAAGTATTCAAAGTATACAAATCCCATTAAGAAAAAAATATTGTTAAATATAACATTCATGTTAGAAAAAACTGAATCTATATTTATCTTGCAATAACATCGAGTTCTTTGTTTTTCATTACTTGCGATCAAACACAGCCTTAATAAAAGCATACCAAGTGCTTCTATTTTATCAACGTTTTTCTTTTTTATTCCTAAATTTCTTTAAGATAATTACCTATTTTATATATGAAAATATTACATTACACAGTTAGTTATTTATAATCTTTTTAAGAGTATTATTGGTATGTGAACATTTTCTTATACTAGTTTTGATCTCTTTTTCCAAAAAAGGATATACGTATTCAATCTTCATGACAACCTTTTGCTATCTAAAACATTTAAATTATATATCTCTCCTCCTGTGTTTTTTTAATATTTTTTATCGAATAACTAAATTTAATATACGATTTGTTACTGGATTCATAAAAACGTCCAGTTACTTATTACCCTCATTTAATAAGCAAAGCCAGGAACCTCGATAAATCATAAATGTAATTTGTAAAGACAATTAGGTAACTTCTTTTATCAAATCAGCAATGACGATTTCCCTGCAGCCAATCACCAAATATCTCCCATATATATATATATATATATATATATATATATATATATATATATATATATATATATATATATATATATATATATATATATATATGCATGTATATAATTTATGTATACACACACACATATATATATATATATATATATATATATATATATATATATATATATATATATATATATATATATATATATATATATATATATATATATATATATATATGTATGTATATAATTTTCTAGTTACTAGGTTGTCTGTCATTTTTTGGAAGTTAGGAAGAACAGGTTATTTACGCATTAGGTAAATGTTTTTGTGGTAGCTTTATTTCGGCTGCTTGCATCACAATTTCTATAACTCTTTTAAGATATAAACGTTTGGAGCATCTTATGATAAAATGTCTAAATATGTATGCTGAAGGTATTTATATATTAACTAATGTACAGTCTAGTTTGCATAGTTATCTTGGAGCTTTGATGCTCTTCTTACAATTTGCAATACTATACAGATATCCTTTGATTGTGGTCCCAAAATTCATATGAATGACCTCAGTTATAAGGTTACCTTTTTTTGGGTTAATCAGGAGAACATTACTTAAGAACTTAAACCGATGAGAGTAACAAAGTGTAGTTTTTCATGGGTAATATAGTGCCCATAGAAGTATAATACCTGGAGCTTCTCAGAGTAGAGCTCTGTGCTCTTTACTTTATACTATATATGCATGATATGTAATTTGGCCTATAGAAAAAGCTCATTGCATATGCAGATGATCCAACTCTCTTTGCATCGAACCCATCTTATTCATATAGACATAAGATTATTTAAGATCTTAATAGAGATCTAGCTAAGATTAATGCAAGATGCAAATTAGGGGATATGAGGTTGAACCCTAACAAAGTCAAAGTATGACTAAGGAGGACAGTGGCTTCTCAATATCAAGATCTTTGCATTGACAATATCCCTTTAACTATAAACAACTAATGTAAGATTCTAGGCGTGAATCTTGTATTTAAATTTACTTTGGAGAAACACATTCACTCTGCTTCTTCTCCAATTGCACCAAAAGGGCTTAATAAGAAAGTTTTAAGGTTTTTTGTGATGAATCTGCCCTGAGGAAATATTGTTATTGTTTCATTCTCTCTTGCTTCGAGATTTTTTCTACCGTCTGGTCATCAGCTGCTTACTCTCATCCTAATTTTTTTTTTGAAAATTATGGTCTATAAATTTCATATTACTAATCTGGTCATTAGATTATTGAGCTCTGGCATAGTCGATCGGTTAATCCTTTTGAACATGCTTCATAAGTGTTTTACAATGAAATCTCCCCAAACTGTAGTGCCCTGTACGTAGTATAAGTTATGCAGTTAATTCTAACAGTAATGTCCTTTCTATCATGAAGCTCAATACTACACGGTTTTCTAGATGTTTTATTCCAGCTAAGAGTGCCTTGGGGAATGTTTATCCTAATCCGGATTTTGAATCAGTGGAACTTCTACAAATTAAACTTGTTGCAAATGCTTTCATGGTAAACAGGTTAACATACGTCTCTTTTCATAGTCTATATAAGATATATGTGTCTTAACGTTGTTGCTGATCATAAAATATGATTTTATTTATTACTTCACCTATATAGCTTCCTTATTTCCTTCCTGTACTGGGCAACTGTTGGAGCCCTAGGAATTGCAGCATCCTCTTATTCCAAATCGTGTTGTTGCTTATCTGGTAGTGATACATATATATATATATATATATATATATATATATATATATATATATATATATATATATATATATATATATATATATATTTATATACATATATATATATATATATATATATATATATATATATATATATATATATATATATATATATATATATATATATATATATACTTATGCATATATATATATATATATACTTATGCATATATATATTTACATACATTTAATATATATATATATATATATATATATATATATATATAAATATATATATATATATATATATATATATATATATATATATATATATATATATATATATGTGTGTGTGTGTGTGTGTGTGTATGTATATATGCTTATCTGGTAGTGATATATATATATATATATATATATATATATATATATATATATATATATATATATATATATATATATATATATATATACTTATGCATATATATATTTACATATATTTAATATATATATATATATATATATATATATATATATATATATATATATATATATATATATATATATAATTATATATGTGTGTGTGTGTGTGTGCGTGTGTGTGTATGTATATACATATATATATATATATATATATATATATATATATATATATATATATATATATATATATATATATATATATATATACACACACATATATATATATATATATATATATATATATATATATATATATATATATATATATATATATATATATATATATATATATATATATATATATATATATATATATTTATATAAAAGGAATGTGTATTTTCTCTGTTACTTTAATCGTAATACATATCTCCCTAAGTAGTTTTGAGAAAATGTGATGAACATCAGTTGATGAAATTGTAGAACTTTATAATTTGTGTTAGTTTATTTTGGTTAATTGTTTTGCTTACCAGGAGCTTTTGTTTCTCAATTTTTCCATTACCTCCTTTAATCAGTTTACACTGTTATTCACTTTGGATTTGTTTTCCTTAATAGGCTGATTATGAGTTATTAGTCATGATGCATTTAGTATTTTTTCCCACCTGGTTGGAGTTTTTCTCGTAATAATAATAATAATAATAATAATAATAATAATAATAATAATAATAATAATAATAATAATAATAATAATAATAATAATAATAATAATAATAAACGGATTTTGAGCGAAGCAAAAAATCTATTTTTGGGTGAGATAGCCATGACGTCCTGATGGAAGGTTCCTTCAGTAGCTCCCTTGGGTATATTTGACTACAGTTGATATTCCCAGAGAATTAAACTAAAGGTTATCACAGAATTCTAACTTCTGGTGCGAGTACCCTAAAGGTTTCCCTCTAGGATATCGTATATCAACAGGGGCCGCATGTATTAACAGGCCACATAGCTATCTGCACCCCATATAGAGTTAACACTTCGATATTTAAAGGTGGTTGAGTAACTGGGGAGCTGTTCCACAGTTACACTCATCTGTGGCTGCTTTTGGAACTCGAGACGTAAACAAACGGGCGCCATTGCTAAATAACGTCACGTCCGTCCTCATCCTGAGCTCAGCTTCTGCTAATCTCCATGATACAGCAGGTCAGGCCGGGGCCTGAAAGGCTGAACTAGAATAGACGGGAGGGTCCATCAGGACGTCATGGCTATCTCACCCAAAAATAGATTTTTCGCTTCGCTCAAAATCCGTTTTTTGGGCTCAACCCATGACGTCCTTAATGTATCGCCCAGACTAACCAGTCGTCTAGGTAGGCCATCACTTGAACGCCCTGAAGACGGAGCTGTTGGACGATTGCGTCTGCCAGCTTGGTGAAGATCCGTGGAGCCACGTTGAGCCCGAAGGGCATGGCCCTGAAGGCGTAAATTTTCCTTTGTAGTCGAAATCCTAGGTAGGAGGAAGCGTAATGATTCATTGGAATGTGCCAGTAGGCATCCGCCAGGTCTATGGAGACCGTGTAGGCCCTTTGAGGCAGAAGGGTCCTTATTTGTTGCAGAGTCAGCATCTTGAATTTGTTGTTCGCAATGAACTTGTTGAGAGGGGATAAGTCTAGAATGACTCTGAGTTTGTCGGAGTCTTTCTTGGGAACGCAAAATAGTCTCCCTTGGAACCTGGTTGACTTTACCCTCCTGATCACCTTCTTGTTCAAGAGTTCTAGGACATATTCTTCCAGGAGGGGAGTTGACTGTTGGAAAAATTGCTGGAAAGCTGGGGGTGGTTGAGTCCAGCTCCAGCCTAGTCCCTTCTTGACGATGCTGTGAGCCCAGGGATCGAAGGTTCAACGATCCTGGAATTGGCGGAGTCTTCCTCCCCCCGGAAGCACATCATTGCTTCTGGTGTCTCGAGGGTTTGCCACCTCGGCCGCTAGCTCCCCTTCCTCCTCTTCCTCTGGAGGGACGGTGAGAAGAATCTCTGCCGGAGCCTCTGCTTGAGCCCCTACCTCTGGGACGAAAGGTAGTTGCGTGTTGCTCATACGCAGGGGTGAAGACCGGCGACTGCGACACCACCGGTTGGGGGACGAACTGAAAGGTCTGTTGTGGCTGCATAGCCACTTGGGGAGTAGCGGGACCTGGAAACTGCCGTCTCTGTTGACGTTGCTGGGGTTTCGGCTTCGAATTCTTCCTCTTAGGCTGAGGGCCATCATCCTGAGAGGACTTCCTCTTTCGTGACATGCCCCACTTGTGGAGAAGGTTCCTATTCTCCGTGGCGGCTTTGTCTACAATCTCTTTCACCAAGGAAGATGGAAAGAGATACTTGCCCCAGATATTGAAGGAAATTAGCCTCTGGGGTTCGTGTTTCACCGTTGCGTTGGCGAACACGAATTCACGCTAGGCTCTGCGAGCCCTAGTGAAGGTATATAGGTCCTTTGTTACAGTCGCCAAGTACGATTTGGCTAGGACCATATAAAAGTCCGGGATTCTAGTATCCCCAGCCATAAGTTCAAGCTGTACCTGGTGGGACAGCGAGGCGGCAAGTCTCTCCTTCTTATCCTGTTCCCTACGAAGGAGGTGATCGTTTAGCCTTGGGAGGTCCTCATTAAATTTACGACCGGCTACGTCAAGCTCTAGTTTCCCTACCGTGAAGGTAAACTGGATGTCTTTCCAGTGCCTATCATCGGAGGAAAGAGTAATGGAGAAGGCTCTGCACTCCTCCAGTGCAGGGCAAGGTTTCCCTTCCTCCACTGCCTTTAAGACCGCTGTGAAAGCCTTTTCAATGAAGGGGAAGGTCGCAGCATTTGGCGCAACGAAGGTTGGATGCTTCTTACTAAGCGCCGGCATCTTGGAGTTGGTGAAACCCTTACTCTTCACCGCCTGGGCTAACATAGCTTGGGCCTTCACGAGATCGAACACGATAACTTCCTTCGGTTCGGTCTCCTAATTTGAGGCTGGTTCGGACCTGAATCGGATGTAACAGTCCGGATAAGCCTCGAAATTTGGGAAGAACTCCACTTTTTCTAGCAAGATAGAGCCAACCCTTTCACTAATGAAGATCTTGCCAGTTGTAATTGGCATATGCTCGGTGTATCTCCATGGGTTAGCTTCCGAGCAGGTGGGGAGGTCCTTAACCGAAATCCTTTTCAGTTGCTTGAAGATGACGAGAGTCGTCCGGAATTGCTCCTGAGTTTCTCGTAGCTTTTTTTCCATAAGGGCTTCAAGCATCTTGAAGACCTCTCGAGTGGCCGAAGGAAGAGGGTCCGGGGTGGCAGAAGTCGAAGGAACAGGTTCCTCGGACAGTGCAGGAGTTACTGGGGGAGCAGGACCGACCTCGGTCTCCGAATCAGGGTATTCCACCTGATCTTCCTCATAGTCGAGTTCCTCGCCCATGAGGTTCTTCTCCGTCTCTTCCGACACTTCCGACATACGTTGCACGTTGTCGAAATCTAGATGGCACTCATGCATGGACTGAGCCACGATCTGGACGGTGGGGATCTGATCACCGGGGGACCACTGAGTCTTTGGATGCTTTTGGGAAAAGCAAGGCCCTCAAGTCTTCGTTGGGAAGATACGGTCCGGTGGCGTTCTTCTGGAAGCCCCGCACCCATTTGTGTAGCTTCTCTCTAGCGTTGTCCTTTGCCTCCGCAGACGGACGATTGTCAAACACCTCGACCAGACGACTCTTGCAGACTGTACAGTTCTGCGGGTTCCAATACTTCAGGTCGCCTTTCTTGGCGGCGCGGGGGCATGGGTCCAGCACGTCTTGTGCTCGTAGAAGTCTGGGCGCTTCACCCCGCAGAAGTTGCTCTCACACTTCATATACTCCTCCTGTAAAAGAAAGAAATCATGAGTACATGGAAGGCATAGGAATGACTTACATTACTCTAAAATTAATATAATTAACTTCTAAATTTAAGATTGATTTAATTATAAAGCCTTTTAATGCTTCAGATTAATGAGCGGGAAAGAAAGTAGATAGACACATACTTGTGAATCCCGCCCAGTCGGTTTCCGTAACCCTATCTGTACACAATTTCTTTTGTGTCCGAAGGTCACAATGAGGGAAATCCATAAGGATGAGCCAAGCTCGGCTTCTAACAGAACTTGCCCAGCAGAGTGTAGTAAGGTCTGAGACCACTCAGATCCCTGGGGGAAAAGGGGTATAGGATAACCTCCTATTAAATGTAGGGTCCGGCAATCGACTGCACTAAGACACACAGAGTATGCTGGAATATTGTAATGTGCAAACAAATAGCATAGCCACAATCTTGGATGGTAAGACAATACCTAATAACAAGTGGCCAAGCCATCTGGCTGCAGTAAATTGACTGTTGACATGTTGCCGGGAGGCATGGAAGGGGTGCATGTCCCTTAACGTCTATTGGGGGTTCCGGCAGACCGACGGCACACCGGAGGCCGGTCCTGCAGGGTGGAAAGCATCAAGACATACACACAGAATATCTAAAGGATAATACCATCGTGGCGACCGCCGGCACAGTGGCGGGTCGTCGACAGGGGGCGGAAGCTCCGGCAGCCGAAGGCTGACGGAATGGTGAACCTTAGTTCAATTCATAAGATATATATGTATATTGTCGTATACCTAGATTGCCGGCAATCAATGCCGGCATGTGGGTGGCCGACTCCGGAAGTTCGCTAGCTGTTACTAGGTAAAACGAAGGATGGGACGTCGGCGGTAAGCCAACAGAAGGCGGCAGCCTCCGGCACACGCAAGGCTGACGTCTTAGAGGGGGAAGGTAGAGACGGCAAGGGACCAGCACCAGGATAGAAGGAGAGAAAGGTAAGGAGGGATGGAAGGGGTAAGATCCTATACCCCTCTGGCATCCTTCTGGAGAGAGTGCACTCATGATGGGAGTGGATGCTCTTAACATCCGGCGGCAGGGAGCCGGCAGTAGGCCGGGTGCCTGGGGTAACCCAAGGGAGAGTTAGAGGGCACTCAAAGAGAGGGGAATCCCCCGCCGGCAGGACCGCCGCCGGCAACCACCCCCATAGAACGCTATAAAGGGTATATGTACCAGAGCGGCCAGCTCAGCAGGAGAACAACTAGCCCTACCACTCCACCCAAGGGAGGAGTTGTAGGACTAAGGACAGATGTGTGTAGGCAAGCCTACACCAAAGGGATAGGTGGAAAGGGAGAAGAATAGGTCTTTCCAAAGAGGAGACTCTGTATGAGAACGGCCATCAAGGTAAAGGAGAACGCTCCCTAACATAGGGTAGGTAGCCCAGAATGAGAACGGTACAGATGTACCGTCTCAAACTATAATAAGGCAGAGTCAACCCCCAGAGCTTAACCAAGAGTAGGAGGACTAACTCCTAGGCTAGGAAGGCTTGAAAGACACATCGCTAGTTACAGGGAGGAAGGAGTAACCAAACCAGGTGCAACTGAGGAAGGGCAGGGCCTTTCCTAAACTCTCAGGCACGAGCCTAAGGAGGGTCATTCCCTTTTGGGAGGCAAAGAAGCGATAAATACTCTGGTTGTAGACAAGATTCCCCTATATAGAAGGGAAAGCAAGACTACCCAGAGGGAATGACCGCAGGCAGGGAGATTAGGGAGCATGTAAGGGTTCCTAATTTAGGTTAGGAGGGGATGATACACAATCAACACTGTCCCTTACATGGTCCCCGAAGGCGTAAACACTTATATCACAGTAATTAGTATGTTTAATAATGCCTCAATCTTCATAACTTAACCTAGGAACACTGGTATATATCATGCATGAAAACAAGCACTAGGCTGTCCAGCCTAGGGGCTAAGCTAGCGATCTAGTATGGGGTCGAACAGCGACCGAGTCTGATGAGCACTAAAACACGATATAAATATTTCCTAGCTATGAAGACTAAATAACTAATAATATTAATTAGTTAAAGAACCGGAGGGGGCTGTTCTGGCTAACTAAATAAAGCATGCAACATGAACAGCGGCGCCATAAAATGGCGCGTCCGGTCTCGGCACAGCTCTGCCACAAAACACAATATTTTACGAAAAGTAGAAGTTACTTTATGGCTAGAGCTTATTTAAACAATACTGGGACCTGGTACTCAACTTTCCAGAAGAAGGCGAGGCTGAAGGTAGCGACATAACGGCGATGTAAGCTGATAAAAGTAAGCACTTGGAAAAATCCGACTAAGCAAAGAAGCTACAAGCCAAAGGATGAGGACGGACGTGACGTCATTTAGCAATGGCGCCCGTTTGTTTATGTCTCGAGTACCAAAAGCAGCCACGGATGCGCGTAGCTGTGGAACAGCTCCCCAGTTACTCAATCACCTTTCCATATCAAAGTGTTAACTCTATATGGGGGGCAGATAGCTATGTGGCGTGTTAATACATGAGTCCCCTGTTGATATACGATAGCCTAGAGGGAAACCTTTAGGGTACTCGCACCAGAAGTTAGAATTTTGTGATATCCTTTAGTTTAATTCTCTGGTAATATCCACTGTAGTCAAATATACCCAAGGAAGCTATTGAAGGAACCTTCCATTAGGACGTCATGGCTTGAGCCCAAAAATAATAATAATAATAATCATCATCATCATCATCATCATCATACTAATAATAATAATAATAATAATAATAATAATAATAACAACTACAGCAGCAACAACAATGTTGTTATTAGTAAGATTGATAATAGCAATGATAATATTGATAATAATGACATCATATTGGAGAAAAATGATTCAAGTAATGAGGGTGAATTCTTACAAGTCATGCTCAGATATGAATAAAAGATAAAAAATTCCATCTAAAAAGAAAAGTTTAGTTTTATATAGCGAATATTTTTAAACACCTTTATTTGACACATAAGCAACAAAAACAAGATAGCCTAACGGGCGTCTCTGAAAATACATTGCTTTGCTGAATAATTTAAAGCCAAAAGTTGTGTATAATGCAAAGACAGAACACAAACATTTGTCTCAAAAGCGGTGATAAATTTGAGTTTATTTATTTTAATGTGACATCCTTAATATTTGTTTTATATATAAATAAAAGAAAAATTTCTTTGGAGCTATTTTCTTAACCATCATCATCTTTTCCAACGCATATTGACGCAAAGGACATCGGTTAGATTTCACCAGTCGTCTCTATCTTCAGCTTTAAATAAGTATTTCTCCATTCATCATCTCCTACTTTATGCTTCATAATCCTCAGCCAGACTTCCAACTCTTGAGAAAAAGGTTAAGGTAGCAGATAAAATAGAGAGAGCAAGTTATTCAGTGTCAGAGCAGACAGAAAAACATATGAAATCTCATTCAGTTGCAGTTATATTTTCTTCCAACTTGTGCCGTAGTGAAAACTTTGCTTGGTGATGAGGCTGAAAAAGTAGTAAAAAAAAAAATACCTCTCTCGGACGACACTATTGGAAGACGAATCAAGGATATGTCGTCTGACATTGAAAAGACTGTCAGTGAGCTTATGAAAGATAAAGTCTGCTCTGCAAGCAGATGATTCAACTAATATTGGAGGAAAATCCCATTTACTAGTGTTTATTAGATATATTGCTGATAGTAAAATAACTAAGAAAATTTTTTGCTACAAAGAACGTGTGCAAACTTCAGGACATGACATATTCTCCTCACTAGCAGAATATTTGAAAGAAATGGGACTGACATGGAAATTATGTGTGGGAATTTGCACAGATGGTTGTCCATTTGTGGTGGGATCAAATAAAATTTTCGTGTCATTAGCGCAAAAGGAAAACCCACACATGATTACAATACAATGTTTCCTACATCCTGAAAATCGTATTGCAAAGACACTTGGAGAGGAATTAAAGCTTGTGCTTGAAAGTGTTGTAAAGATGGTAAACTTCATAAAAACCAGACCAAAGCAGACAAGACTTTTTTTCTATTCTCTGGGAAGAAATGGGATCTGCCCAGGAAGGCCTTCTCCTCCATACAGAGGTCGGATGGCTATCAAAAGGCAGAGTGTTGTTGAGATTACATGAACTGCGTCAGGAAATTATAGATTTCTTTATTCTTCAAGAAAAACCTGAATTTTGTGAACTACTGGCTGATGAAATTTGGAGTGCAATGTTATGCTACCTGGCGGATATATTTGAACTTTAAAACAAGGCTAATACTAGTATGCAAGAAAAAAAATGAGAATGTGTTTACATCATCTGACAAAATAAAGGGCTTGCTGGACAAAATAAGGTTTTGGAAAGATAGGGTGAGTGATAGCAATGCCGATATGTTTCAAAAGACTGTTGAAACTAAATATACAGACAGCATTCCACTCATGTAGGAGTACCTTGAAATTCTAGAATTGAACATTGAAAAGTATTTTCCTAATATATCTACTGATCAATATAATTGGGTAAGAAATCCTTTCAGCCCTGATCCCTCGAGCAAGCCCCAACTTGGTATCCTTGAAGAAGGGGAACTAATTAGCATCCATAATGACCGCCCACTAAAACTGGAGCACTTGGATATGTCACTAGAAGGCATTTGGATAAGAACTGGAAAGGAACACCTTCATATAGAAATAAAATCCCAGATAACATTGCTCCAGTTCTCGACCTCCTATCTGTATGAACTAGGATTTTCAACACTCACAAACATCAAAACTAAGAAGAGGTCTAGATTGCTGAGTGTTGAAGAGAAATGAGAGTGTGCCTGTCCAGTGTCCCTCCTAACATCGAAAGGATATACAAATCCAGACAGGCGCAAGTGTCCCATTAATCAGGTATGTTGAATCTACAACAGGAATGTATGTTGTACATCATTTCCATATGCTCATTAATTCATTCATATACAGGCTTTTATATTAATAGTTATAATTATATTTTCTGTAAAGTTGGTGCGCCGTCAAAGTTCACGATATATCATAAATGCGCCACTAAGTAATAAAGGTTGAGAACCTCTTCCATAAGGGCAGAAAAAAGTTTCGCGCTTCTGTTCTTGAAAAGAAATAATCAATTTTAACTTTGCAAATTTATATTTTGGCTTCAGTTTACTTTAGCTATAACTGTGACTATGTTAGTCAATTTACCTAGAGACCAAGCAAAGTTCCAAAGACCAACAACATGGGACAGAATTCGTTAGCATTTGGTGATTTTTTTTTCCATCGGTATGCAATATCTAATATATGGTATCTATCAACGGTACAATAAATAAAATTTTCATATATCCAGTCAAAGAACATATTTATTTATAGATTCAAACATTACAGTAAGTTAACTGAAGATATTATTCTATGGCTATACGTATTCTATATATTTTTGTTCAATTAGATACACGTGGGATAGGCTATGCTGAAGTACAAAGGAGTAACATCCCTTTTCACTTAATGTATTTTAGAACTTCCTCTTATTGATTAGACACTGAATAATGGGTTTATTTTTCTGTGGCCTCTCTTCCTAAATAAGAAAAAACAAAGTAAGGAAAACTAAATGGAATATTTTGATTTTTTTTAATCATATATACATTAGTAACACTAAACTACCAAATATTTAAATTTTATAGTAGGATCTATAGAGTAAAACCGAGACTAACTATATAAGCCACCATCAATTAAAAAAGAAAGAAAAAATCCTTCACATAAAACCATGTACCTGAAGTACAGTTGCTAAGCAGAACTTAGCACAAAAATTGCTCTCCGCGTCTATTACTCCTCTTTCCATTTTCCATATCAAATTCACCTGTAGCCCCAGTCACTCCATCTGCAGGAAGGATAAAGAAATGAAACCCGGCATCTTCTTTTGAGGCGCAATATGTTACTAACGTGCCTCCAATAACCCTATGTAAGAAGACAAAGCTTTGGGCTGCCATGCCGGATATTGTCTCTCGGAGCCTGCAATTACTTGTGGCATTTGTCTTTGAGGAAGCCTTTTAGGCGACATTCACAATGGCCGTTTCTCGACTGCACTCACTCTTCCATACGCCCACCTGGCAACATTTATATCTAAATCAAAATGGCTCTGATGTACTAGATAGGTAAATTCACATTGTTAAAAATCAAACCTCTAATACTTGAGACGTGGCAGTGTTCAGTCATTTCTTCTTATTTTCAGACTGTTTGTATGTTACTTTCAGTATTATTGTTCGTTTATACAGCCTGTACAAAATTCATATAACCAGGGGGCATGAAAAGCTAAAACAAAAAGCTATTGTCTTTTAGCTGAAGACTATTAGGAAACAGAAAAGTACTGAACTATTCATAACTCATCAATAACATAATGCATATGATTGGCTATGCAAATTTGTATATATGGGGTTCCTCCTTATATTTTCCCAAATACCAATATATGAAAGAATTTACCTTACATGAAATAAACAGTTTACCATATATATTGGGCAAATTTTATCGCATGGAATAATTACAGGTATGTTATTTGCAAAGTGGTATAGTAAGGAACAATTTGCCTATATATTTCATAATGTGATATAAAACAGTTTACCATATATATTTTGCTTATCGGTATGATAAGGAAGGATATATTGAATAATGGTCTTCCATGTTTTGGAAGAACCTGTTATATACATTTGGACAAATGGATTTTGAAGTAATTACATATCATATACAGAATGCCACATGACATGATCTATAGCGATTTACCATAATGGTTCTGGTAGTGGCGTAATAATGATAAATTTACCGTATGTATATTTCCAAATGGTATGATATAAATATTTGGCCGTTACTAATTTTTTCTGGTATTGATGAAACGCTAACTTTATATTCTTAATCTTCCATCACTTAGAATTAAATTTTTTTCTAATTGTTATTTTTCATATTAAACCTAATCTATTCGATCGTGATTCACCAGAAATTTCAGGTATTCTGTGTTATTCTAATTTACCAGCCACATCCTTATTTTAGAGATATTGATTACAGAACGCATACACTTGCACACACCCTCACCCACACATATATACAGTACATGTGACGAAAGCCACTAGAACTTAACCCTTTAGCGGGCAAGTGATCAATGCAGGTTTTATTTCTTACTTTTTTTAACTTTACAAAACTATTTAACAAGCCCACTGTGGCGTAGCTCATGTCATATTTTTTCATCCACCAGAAGGGCTCTTCTAGTCTCCAGTCAGTCAATTACAGTGTGCTACTGCATCCAGTTGCAAGAAAACCAACCTCAAAGTCAATATCGGTATACTGGTGGTAGTATGTTGGCCAGGACACCAGCCGCCCGTTGAGATACCATCCAAATATCATCTATACTCGAGTGAAGCCACCCATATTTTATGCAGTAGAATATAAAAACAACAACCTAATATCTACCTGAAAATAAAGACAATAAATTTCACCAATCCTTCAACTAATAAACTTGATACTAAACTCAATACTAAACTACAAACGAATCATAATACCTTACATCTAAATATAAATATACCATATTATTGACAATGCTTCTTCAATTAATGTAAAATCGTTAATACACTGACAAATATGCCACTTAATATAGTAATTACCAGACTAATCCACAAACTAATTATCAAGAATCTGATTTATCAATCAGGTATTTTTCTTCACAAACATTATTGAAATATCAAGTAGAACTGGCAACTGTTTAAAAAGTCCAATAAGGTTAATATATGTTATAAATTTACTATTTCCTTATTACACTAGAATGTGAAACTTTCTGGTGTGGTGTCACAGTATTAAAACAAGCCAACATTGCATTCTTCCTATTTTATCCTCAGATTCCTAAATACTAAGACAAACACCACACTCTCCAATCGCCTCTGGTGTCTAAATAAAACTACGGGGAAATGGAACGTAGCCACCAGATTCTTTTGATCTCGACATTCCTGCCCCCCCCCCCCCCCAAAAAAAAAAGAACAGATAAAAATCTGAGAAAAAAAGCACATGGGAGATAAAAAGAAATAAAATTACGACATCTCTATGCCCCAAAACCCCATGTCAGAGCAAAGTAGGGGACAGAAGACTTACCTGACATATGACAACCAATGGTAGGATACCAAGGAGCGACTTATGCCTGTCTTGGTCTCGAACAGAGACATCAGCAAGCACTGCAACAAGAAGGATAATAGCCACCACACTCGATCGATCTGCTCAGACTGCTAGGTGACCGTCTGCTTGTCGGACACCATAAGATATTTTACTGCCTTCCAAACATCCCAGATGCTAAGGCCAGTTATTCTGCTGGACACAAACCCTCCTAAGCCAAGGGGTAGAACGAAGCAGCGCTAAGTACCCGATCCTACCTCATGGGACAGTCATGTCTCATGATGTATATATATACATATATATATATATATATATATATATATATATATATATATATATATATATATATATATATATATTTATATATATATATATATATATATATATATATATATATATATATATATATATATATATATATATATATATGTATATATATATATATATATATATATATATATATATATATATATATATATATATATATATATATATATATATATATGTGTGTGTGTGTGTGTGTGTGTGTGTGTATATATATATATATATATATATATGTATATATATTAAAGAAACTTTCCCTGCATATGTTTTTTGGTCATGTGTTTAGAGCAGCCTTCCACACTCAACACTACTTCTACCCTATCTAACAGTTCCTTGTTGGTAGACGAGTAAAATTTGGTCCTTTATCCCCGGTTTATTTGAATGTATCCCATGGTGGGTCCTGTGGTTTTGGGAGGCTCTTTAGGGTTTTTAATATCCTAGTAGAGAATATGATTTTGGATATTGTATGCACGCATACATTGGTAGATAATCTTTCATATGATGAGGATACCTTAACGTGGTAAAAGGGGTTTAATATTTCCATGATCAGGATAACTACTAGTCCTGCCCGCCATACTAGATTGAATTGCTGTAAGCAATCTGTCACCATGACCAACCCTCACTGGCCAGCGTTGTGATGAAAACTGGCCAAATCCTAGACATGAATGAGGTCATGTATGAGTTGTCCTGCAATGGACTAGGAACGGCTGCATTTGTATTTGATATATATTCCACAGTGACCAGCTAGCTCGTCCATTGCATTAAGCTGTGAGAATTCTGTTTCTGAAATCTTAATGGTCATTCTGGGCATAATCTCTCGCAAAGATATTAGATGGATTCATTAGAGGTTTTCTGGTATCCTGACATCTAAGGTCATGCCATAGCTTTTGCAAAACCAGTATGACGAACCTAATGGGTATTAATCACTATTTAACTTGGCTCAACCAGTTTTATTGATGCTCATTCCCACTTGGTATAGTTTGTATTCCAATGATGAAAGTAAAGACGCATTATATTCAAAGGTTTAACACCTGAATTTTATATAGAATTAATCTATGGAGAAAGTTCGATCAGCCGGAAATCAATCTCTGCCGTATGTTAATTTGAAGCGTATTTTTCAATTATATTTGATAGATGAACTATGATATTTTAAATTGACTAGGTTTTTTAATTCTATTCATGTTTGTTGGTATTATAAAGTACACCAAACATGGGGATTCTTTTCTTTATTTGTGGTGGAGTGTTTCTGTGTTGTATTTGATGACCAATCAATATTTTTCTCAGTTGGTGAGTTGTGATAAAAAGGCTTATTAATTCCATATGACTTATGAGTGAATGGCTTTCTCTATTCAATACACAGATGTCTAGTTATGTCATATCCCTATCATTTATTGTTAATATATTCCCATCACTTATTTATTTGCTTATTTCCTTTCCTCACTGGGCTATTTTTCCCTATTGGAGCCCTTGAGCTTATAGCATCTTGTTTTTTCAACTACGGTTGTAGTTTGGCTAGTAATAATAATAATAATATGTATATGTGTGTATATATATATATATATATATATATATATATATATATATATATATATATATATATATATATATATATATATATATATATATATATATCAGAGTAAATATTTCACCCTCGAACCCTTCGCCTTGTCTAAACTCACTATGATTTCCCCTTACCTTTCTTACATTTATTTGTTTTATATACTCTGATATGTATGTGAGATATATGACTAAGAATGCTTTACCTATATTCAAATAAGCCACCTGTTACAAACTTTCCACCACATTACCATATTGTTGAAATAGTAATTTCAACTTCATTAAACAGTAAACCGAAATCCGAATGCAACATGTGCAAGTTGAAATTGCTCCTTTCTCACTTCTGGGATCGTTGAAGTTTTTGCTATGTGTCCATGGAAAATATTTACAAAACGCCTATTATAAATACAAATTACCTTAAATAATATTACTTCTAATGATAAGGATATAGTTATGATTGAATTGTTTGCGAAAGATTATTATTATTATTATTATTATTATTATTATTATTATTATTATTATTATTATTATTATTATTATTATTATTATTATTATTATTATTCATCTGTAAAATATCGCAATTTCAGCGCCAATGTTCATGTAAGAAATTTTTTCCCTATTCAAAATAATCTTTGTTCTGGTATTGCGATTGGGAGTAGATGCGGGAGGAGTGGGGTGGGAAACGGTGATAAACGTCGTAATATCAATTAAATTCTATAATCTCTATAAATAAAGCTAAAGACGTGGCATCCTTATTTGTATGTTCACAAACTAATGATAACCAAGTATTAAGGTT